>NW_003315020.1:131695-135154 GCF_000150825.1 Verticillium alfalfae VaMs.102
GCAGGTCGTCCTTCAGGGGCCTGGGTTGAAGTAACCTTCTGATCATTGAGTCAACCTTCCCTATGAGAAGGTCATGAAGTGTGCTGCAGTGTTGGAAAACAGGCCTTTGGGAGTACCTGCGTAACAGCGGGTTTATCTATAAAAATACAACCGCAGGCTTCTCTCTGTGCCGTCCTCACCATACTCGTGATTCACTCGCCACGCATTCATCGTATCGCTCTTGCGATTTCAAGTTTCACGGCCATGCAAATCAGCCTTGATCGTATTGAATTCTACCAGCCCTCCTACCAGCCCTCAGCGGCTGCACCATCCTTCATAGATCTCACGACGCCGGACAGTCTGAGACGATCAGTTTGCAAGCTGCCGAGAAACGAAGCTCTCTCTATGCCCGATGAGCGCGCCGAACGACAAAGACTACGCAGCCACCAGCCGGCTGACGAGAACGCCATTGTAATATCGGATGACGACGGTTGTGATGACGACGACGGCGATGGAAACGCCCGAGACATTCCGGCACCTGTGCCCGAGAGGCAGCCGTCGACTGCCGATGAAGGTGGTATTCTTAGCTCACGATCGGTCTCGAACTTTCGGGCTGACTCGATATGCGGCCCTGTTGTTGACCCTCACCACATCGAGGCGTTCTCACAACATCCTGAGAAAGCAAGAGACAATGTCGTATTCGCAGGGGACGGAGACTCTTCGACATATTGCACTCTACAAGCACCATCGTCTCTAGTTCTGCCAGCCCTTCTTCCCGCCCCCGGTGCCTCTGCCTCCGAGGACGACCATGACATGGGACGGGTCCGAACTCCCTCGGAGCTGGTCTCAAGTCCTGCTTATGACGTCCTTCAACCCTCGCTGCCACATACTGGAGGCTCCCAAGATTCTTCTAGCTATGTGTCTCAAGCCAGCTCCGATGGGTCAGATGCGGAAGGTCCGGAGCGGACACTATCGCCTTCACCCTTGCGTGCAGAGCCTTTGGACCAGATTATCGTTACAACGACAATCGACCCAACTGAAGGCCTTGCAGGCTCAGCAGCGTCTCTGCTTGCCTCTTCCCTTTCGTCCCAGCTGTCCCCGTCGATCTGCGAGGGATTACAGTTGGTCCAACGCGACCTACAAGACACAAGGCGAGCTCAAAAATATGCCAGCTGTCCCAACACGACCAGCAACGCTTTCTTTGCCTCAAAAAACACAGTGATGGCCACCTGCACATCGCCATGTGACACAGCATTCGTGTCTGCACCCTTCACCACACCGCGGCAGCGAGGGCGGACCCGGGGGCCCCCTTTACCGTCTAGCGTTAAGCGAACGCGGCGTACACTGCCAGCCCATGGATTCTCCCAGCGACGAAGTGCACGTCTCCGCTCTACATCGAGCAATGCACTAGACGCCTATATTCAGCATGAAGCGAACCAGAATTCCGAATCCAACATTGGTCCTTCCTCGTTAGACGGAAGCGGCAGCGACGAAAGCTATACGGCAAGGTCGATAAACAGCACCGAAGAAAGGAGCGACAGCGGGCTGGACGAAATTGACATGCCGTCCCCGAAACGTCGCAAGGCATCTCCTCCACAGACAGCCGCCGCCCAACGTCGAAGCTTGCGACACTCTTCAAGGCTGTCGGCGGCCCCTGGTACAGCCGTGGTGCGGAAGATGTCCGAACTTCTGGTATTGCTACCCCGCCATTATCCACGCGTCAATCGTCTGACCGAAACTCTGTCGATAAAGCGTGTGTTGCCAGGTTTGAGGAGTGGCCATTAGAGGGCGTCTCTCTGAAGCGCGTAACAGTGAATGGTGTGGCGACATTTCAGCTGCAGTTTTCATGGGACCCGCAAGTAGACCGGCGCCGGAATAATGGTATGGCGGAGACACGACCCTTTTCATGTCCTCGTGGGAAACGGCACGGAAAGAAACATGCAAACAGTTCGGGCAGACCATTCACAAAGGATGAAGTCAACTATCTGATTAGGCTCAAGGAGGTTGAACAGTTATCTTGGGCCAAGATCCATGAACTGTTCACTCGGTCTCACCCAGGCCGGACGCAGGGGTCTCTGGAAGTGTACTATTGTACAAAACTCAAGGGACGAATTGATAGATAGATAGATTAGCATCGATGTGGTTGATCCTGCGATTAGCCGCTTACATGAGGACTACTGGAGGAAGCTTTGGCAGGAACACTGTGACCAATCAAAACGGCAAGCCAGAAATGAACTTAATGGCCACAGTACCTACTGTGCTCCGGCCCTCGCATAATCCCATTCCGCTCCATGTCATAACCAAGGCACTAATCTAGCGAGGATGATACCACTTGGACTGGGATAGGCAAACTCCAAGGTAGGGTAACGTGGCAACGACAAGTGATCCAGGAAAATTAGCCATGCGAAGCGGACGTCAGGATCGACAGAATGCACAAGTACATCAAAGCGGACATTCCAGTGCTTATAGGTACATTTCTTCTCGAGGACAGTGATCAAATTAACTGACCTTGTATCTGAGCGACAAGTTCTCAAGGCCCTACATCTGCCATGATCTCATATGTTAGCATGGTCCTTCTAGCAGTTCGTTGTGCTTACTGAGGATATGTTGAGTTCAGCCAAGAGGGGAATGTTCCAGGCATCGGCTTGGGCACTTGTCACAGCGCAAGCCACGACCAAGCCGGGAGTCGATATGATCTGTATTGAGAGATGGCCTAGCATCTAGCAAACTTTGGGTGTATTACCTAATGTGTTACTGCCCGGTCTCCCTCCGGAGCTTCTTTTCTCCTATGTGAACAACGACCATTCGCAGGCCATCTCGACGCGGAACAAGCCGGCACCAGGGGAGAGCATGATAGTCCCGGTGGTCGGGCATCTGCTCACCAGAATAAGGCCCAAGGGAAAGTACAAGAGCAGAGAACTCAAAGCGCACGCTAAGGGTTCTGGGCAAGAAGATCGTTGAAATAGGTGCCAGGAGCCTCCCTCTCCATGTTGTAAGCTGTACGAAATTTCACTGGACTGAGGAAACCTTACCTGTCCTATCATGCTGCAGAGCACTACCGACCCGTCTGCAAACATCAGACAGCCATCGCTATCAATCAGGGCCGGGGTGCCAAACGCAAATGCCCATGCTGAGAGAAACGATGATCTGAGCGACGACAAGGAACAAAAAGCTGCGGCGATACCTCACATTCAGTCTGTGGGTAATATGAGCGGTCGGGGACGTTTCCTATGAAGTGAACGCGGTGAAAACGCAAGATAGTGTTTCCTGGGTGTGGAGGGTCGGGCACATTGCTCACGTCGCGTCTTGTAAATTGGCCCGCGGCTCGATATCCCTGGGCAATCGCGGCCGGCAGATTGGCTTATGAACAGCATAGGAGGCTGTTTCAGGCGAAGGTTGGGTATTTGGGTCCGCTTTGGAAAGCGCAGCCTGCCGGCTCCCTGACCTAAATCAGGGTTTTTGTCAGGTAAGTCATATGTG
>NW_003315020.1:135376-141336 GCF_000150825.1 Verticillium alfalfae VaMs.102
CTAGATGAGTAAAGAAGGACTAGATGGGTCAAGATTGCAAGCCTACATGGCTAAGATGAGGAAAGTGGTAGGCAAGTCAGACGAAGACGTGTCGTGCGCCGAGTACGAGCAGAGCTAGAAAGAAAGGCGTGGTACCATGCCTAATGCAAGCTCAAACGCGCGCATGAACGGCAACTTGCAGACAAACATATCCGATCCGTCACACGACAAATCACCGAGCGACAGGATCGCGTGTAAGATGGTCTCGAATGCCCCTCAACTGCCCGAGGCGTCGCAGAAGGTAAGAAGCAGCAGTCAATTGATATCTCACCCGAGAGCCTCCCTCTCAATCCTCTAGCAGGAATGTGAAGACGGAGAAGCCACCCGTGCCAGAATTCTAGATGCCAGTGCAACTGAAAACATGGCGAGACAGTGCCCGTCCCTCTATGACGCTTTGCCGTTCCTGCCGAGTCTGTGAGTCCGGCGGAAAGATCCTCATTTTTCAAGGAAGAAAGCAGTCACTTAGTGCGCGACACACAGAAATCATCATCGAGGTGGATACCGACGGCGGCCTTGAGTAGGGACCAGTTTTGGGATCTTGCTAAGGGACCTCTGCGTCTAAAATGAGGCACTCGCTCGACTTAAGTCACTGAGCAACTTGGACACAACACACCCCACGAGAAGCTGAGCGAGAGGTAGGATACGAATGAGACCACAAAACACAAGAAGCGGCCATACTGTATCAATACTCAATACTCAATAGTGCCTTTTTAGCCAAAAGCTACTTGACGCAGAAAATCTTTTTATGTAGAGGGAAGAGAGTGCCATGGTGACGTCACGTTGACGTATCAATTAGGGAGCTAATACAACTAGTAGGGTGATAGTGATAGATGGCTCTAGTGTGTTACCACGCTTCGCTATAAAGCTAGCGAATCCTCATCGTTCGCAGGTGGTCTTGCATTTCTTTCGTGATTCGGAATGCCACAGGCATGGCTGGTCCATCAACAAATTGGCCGATTGGCCCGCACAAAACCCTCAATAGGGAACGGCAGCCTCCACCAGATGTTGAGAAGGTCTTGCGGCAGTATCTCACGTCTGAGGAGGAAGCACAGGTTCGTCGGCAATTTCAACAGGCTTGCCCCCGGCGTCGACAGGTCTTGTGGAGTGGGATGGACCAAAGCCAGGCACAAAGGTGGGCCGACGATCATCACATGCAGACGTTGACGACGGCAATGGGCCCATTGATGAACCCCAAGCATCCACAATGCCTTCAGCACCGTAAAACAAAAAAAGCATGGTCAAAGTATGTCCACGGAGCATCGGCCGCCTTCGCTTGGTATATTTCTGGTTGCGATGTGGTCACGGTGCTGTTGCATCCACCGCCGGTCAGATTCAACCCTTTCGGGGCAACCTTTTATCAGACGATTGAGGAACCTATTATCACAGGGAAGACTGGGGGTTGCAATGTGCGGCGGATTGAAGTAGTCCATCCGGCCGTACCCGAAGCTGCTGACTTCGCCTACCAAATGTGGCCAGTGGATGAGGCCGAGGTATGGAAGGAAAGGTTTGGGAGGCTGAGTGTGGCTAACACTCGCTGGAGGCAGATCAAGGCCTCACAGGTTGAGTCTTCCCGGGTGATCTTCCGCACTATACCGCTAATGGAAGGTACAGGTGAGCCATAACAACACTGTTCCTGGGGGTGCCTTACCGGGATGCAAAACACCTTTAGCGACAAAGAACTGTGGTGATAGCAAACCATTGAAAGATACGTCACGAGTGCTCGACGACACGAAGGGTAAGAAAGAGAGGAAGAAGAAGTGTATAAAAGTGAAAGAACAGGAGGGAAATGAGAGAACGGGAAGGAAGAAGGCGCGGACCAAGACGTGTGCTGTTGAAACCAACTTAAGAAAACTACCGAGACCAGGTAAGACTGGTACATTCAAGAGCCCGTCAATGAAGGTTGAAGATCAAGCAAAGGTAAAGCTGTCAGAAGGAGGCTCTCCGAGACTTAAGAAAAGAACGAAGGGGAACTTAGTACCACAAAGCCAAATATAGCGTCTGTCACGAACTCGGAAAAAGTGAATCAGACATTGCAGGAATTTGAGTGCGAATAGGCAGGAAGGGGTTAAGACAGTCAGACCTGATACAATTTGCTCGCGAGTAAGCAAATATCTATGTACAACCCTGAAGTACGATAGAGCCGGCAATTCCTTTCTTGCCGTCTCGTTCCAGAGAAGGCGACGGTCTGCCGATGTAGTTCATCCACGTAATCCACTCAGCGAAATTTCAACGGCACTCCTCGACAGCGGTGGCAGAGTGTACCAAAGCCTTTGCGGTGTAATCCTTCACCGCTATCTTACATAGATCGTATCAGACAACTCCACCACAGCTACAGATTTGGCGAAGCAGCGTGGTCTCCTCCCGCATCGCTCGACCGTCGCAGAAGAGCCGCAGCCCTAGATCCAATTGTTCCGACGTCACATGGCCGCACTTCAGCACCAATCCAGACACTGTAGAGAAGCTCAGAGGCGTGGATTGTTGACTTCATGAGGGAGGCTTCAAGTTACATGGGGCTTCTGGCACTTCAATCAAACTCAAATTTCGAGAGGGTATAGTCCCGTCGCCGGTGAACGAATCGGGATGCGAGATGAGAGAGCCATTGGTTACGGAGTGGGGAACGATGAAGGGCATTCTTTTTGGGATGTGGCCAAGCAATATTGGAGCTGTCAGAAGCCTGGAGTTGTCAGAAGCCGCCGTTGTATGGCAAGTAAAAACTGTACATTGACCAGTCGAAATGGGTGAAGGATATTTCAGACCTATAGAGAAACAAGCCAGTCCTATCTACCCGACGCATGGCTAGGGGGTTGCTTGGAAACAGATTCGCTTCGTTTCGCGGCGTTCCTTCCAGCTTTTCCATAATGAACCTCCCTTCCAACCACCGGACTCACAACTTCGCCGGACAGGTAGGGCAGTTGTGAGAGGATTGAGAGAACGCCAGCCACCGCTCTACCAGATGATGGCGATAGCAAAGTGTCTATTTCATCGGGCAATATAGTCAAGCCCTCGCCAGATAACCCTCAAAGGCAAGCTTGATACCCAACTTGTCCAGGGCTGGTTACTTTGAATACAGCTACAGTGCTATCTAGCGGTGACGTAAGATCTCCTCTGTTCTTAACCACCGGTCTCGATCAAACGTGTCTCGATGACGGTTTTTTTTTCTCATCTCAATCGCGTGATCCAATGGTATTAGCCCGAGACTGTCGCGGGAGCCTCTTGATAGACCCATGTCATTGTGAAGAAATTCCAAGGCGTCCTCGGTAAGAGAACCTGCCATCGCTGCGCGGTGCAAAACCGTGCGGCCTGCGGCATCTTTCATGTGGAGATCCACGCCAGAGCTCGCCAAAACGGAGAGGAGTTCTCCATCAAGTCGATAGGATTTGGCAGATAGATGGCCCAGTGTAAAACCTGCCTTAGGACTGGTGAACGAAGCGTCAGCGCCTCGTTCAAAGAGAAGTCGCACTACTTGCGCCTTTTCTAATGGGAAGGAGGATTTGGCTAGGTATACCGCTAGCGGCGAGTAACCACGGTCATCAAGGTCGTTGATGCCGACGCTGCTCGACAAGAGAGACCGAACGGCGTCTATGCTAACGCCATCGTGCCTACCAAGTAGGTGATGTAGTGCATTTCGATCATGCTTATCTCTCGCAGTCGCAAGTATCATGGAATTTCCGTCCGTGACAAAGTCAAGCAGAACTTGGATGGTTTCCCCGTCTCCACTCCGTGCTGCGCAGTGGAGCGTGTTGAGTCCGCCTTCGTCCAGGTCCATTACACTTGCGCCATGTCTAATTAGAGCCGTAATAGACTTCACATCTCTCGCCAAACAGGCCAGATTGTCAGGACCTGAGGGAGGTATGAGACCAACAGGGGATCGCCTGTTGTTTGATCGTAGGAATCAAGAAGAGAGGACCGAGCGCAGTGAGGGAATAGTTATAAGAAAGGTAAACGGACTAAGATTTAGAGAAGGGTATCGATTATTCTATCTTCCTAGAGACCCCCAAGAGACCAACAGTTGACCCCTTCACTCGTTGCACAAGACTCCTTGACACAGATGCAGTGGCGTCCGACCCTTCGAATCACGTTCGGATTTTTTGATATTTTTCTCAAGCAGCCTCTCGAGGATAGATTGAGACCGCCAATTCCCATAAGGAATGCAGTGCAGGAGAGACGCGCCATGTGTATCTCTGGTATTTACGTCGATTTCCGGGTGGTTGAGGAGAGCATCGATAATGTCGACCCTATGCTTGTTGATCATACCCATTATCTTGGAGTATTCTTCCTCGTCATCAGTGCCATGATCTATCAAATCAAGCAAAACTTCGATTCTAAAGTCTGGACTATTCTAACGGTCTCGTTTGCCAAAGGGCCGCTTCCAATCGTAGATGTCTTGCCTAACTGCGAGATGCAGAGGCGTTTCGCCGCACTCGGAGACCGCATTTGGGTTGGCACCGTGGTCGAGGAAATATCTTGTCATCTGAGCACTCCCTGTCAAGGCCGCATAGTGCAAAGCTGTGAGCCCTTGCGGAGCGTTGAACCCACCCTGGGAGCAATGTAGATTGCTATTTGGTGCATAGGTGAGCTTGCCATCTTGGCATGTCGCCAGCCAGATCCTCCTTTTCACTAGACTGTCGACTGATACTCCAGCATCGAGGAAGACCTGCGCAATTTCTTCGTTTGCTTTTGCGACAGTGTAGTGAATGGGGGTCATGTTGTTGATGTCCGTGGTCATATTTGACAGTTGGGTCGCTTCATAGCTTAGGAGGAGCTGAACACATCTTGTCCAGCCGTGAATAACAGCATGATGCAATGGGGTCTCCCAATCGGCGTCGCGGATATTCGTGTCGACGCGTCGTTCTAACAGCCATTCTGCGATGAGCTCTTGCTGGTTCTTCACCGCCCAGAGCAGACAACTACTTGGAACCTTTGACCCAGATGACAAAAAAGTAGAAATAAGCGGATGTACGTCAGGTGAGGCGGAGCGAGCGTGGAGGACCCAATTTTGTGCGACGTATTCGAAGAACGGATCCAACAGCTGCTGGTCTCGTATGTCTTGCCCTGTCAGACAGAATCCGTTCCTAAAGTTGTCAAATGAAAGATAGGTAAGGCAGACTTTAGCGATGTCGGTCTCCACATTTGGAAAAATCCGCTGGAAGTACTCTTGCGCTGTGCGATGAACTAATCGGATGATGCTGCTCTCTTCGTCGGTTTCAACCAATCCAACACAAACGGAGACCACGTCCTCGACCGATGGGATACCCTCTTCTTCAAGTTCAGAGTCACCCTCTTGTATAGCCAGTGCATGTTGGATTTCCGACGTTGTGAGTTGTCTTTTTGCACACGTGATCCATGAGAGAACCTTCTTCGCCAGGTCCTGCGACTCGGTATCAGATTCGGTGATCCGCATCCAAGCTTCTTTGTAAACATGATTGTACGCCTCTGGTCCCGTCAGGAGACTTTTTAATGCGTCTTTTATACTCCGAGTTGTTCTCTTTTTGCTGACGGATTCGAAATGAAGCTGCGCCAGGAGGAACCTAGCAAATTCAATCATGCGGCTTGTTAGGAGAGTACTGAAACGCTTACATTCATTCCATCAGAAACCTCCGTGATCTCATTCCTAATCTCCTCACGGCATTTTTCTAGCAATGTCCGTCCGGATTGCAGTATTTCGGGCCGTCTAGATACCTGCGCACATCCTCGTCATTTGGCACGAATTTCCCAATATTGTGCTGGCACTGAATCTGTCAGTATTTTCTGGGATACACCTGGAAGTTGCGAAATGTTTGCTCCGCATTCGGCCTGGAGATTGAAAAGCTCGTTAAGAATCTCGCGCGACAGCCGTCGTTCGTTGGCTTCGTCAGGTGCATCAACGATGATGCATGTTCTCGAGTAGGATCCGCACATGCGGAGGGTTCCTCGAGACTTCA
>NW_003315020.1:141654-154142 GCF_000150825.1 Verticillium alfalfae VaMs.102
CTCAGAAGCCACTGTCCAGTGCCTCCTTGCCTCCTTGCAATGAAATCGCTCTGCTTAGGGCCATAATCAATCATAGTGAGCCAATCGATGATGGCCTTGCACTCCTTGTCTGCATGCCAACCCTGCTGTTCTCTTCTTGCCTCTCTGACTTCCTTGTGGATGCTTACACCGATTGCAAGGGCATCCATATCCATCAATGTGTTCAAGGTTTGACATTGTCGATGAAGGTTTTGGACCGCTTCTTTAGTCTTCTTCGCTAGGAATGCTCCTTTCATCCTTTTCCAGCCAATTCGATGACCCTGGACTCGCTTCTGCAAGTCCTCGAGGAGGATCTCTAGCTCTTTCTTGCATGCTGATACCAGCATGCTGGTGTCTGTGACCGGCACGGTATCTCCAAGCTGCGAAAGGAGCGTGGAATGCCGACCGTGGAAGACATCCTTAAAGTCATCGTTGAGAAGCATATTCATATTCGTCTCGGAAAGCACCGTTTTCAGAGCCCCAACCGCAACCAGGAGGGACTTGGTATCAGCTGGGGCGTGTTTCCAGTCCAGCCCGAAATTGGCGACGGTCGAGATGATCTGGCCGGCCACGACAACAACACCGATAATTCCGAAAGGGGTCAAGCATTTCAAAATGAGCTGAGAATATTGCGAAGATCTTGCAAGAGTATCAATGAATGCGCCGAAGAAGTGGGGGAGGTTCGAAGACGGACGGCAGGCAGCAGCTCGGACTAGTCTTCCCGCCTGCTGCGGAGCGCAGCAAGAGACAGCTGCGAACCAATCAAAAGCGCAGTCTACTGGAGGCCTCTGGTACAATGAACCCGTGCCCTCCAGGATCACTTATCTGTCGTCCATATGGTAGCGCTGCAACGAGTTATGCGTGCTTTGCGGTGGTCGTTCTGCGATGTTATACCAGACATAATGCAATGCTGTAACGAAGTACTCTCCTCTCCCTCATACTGTAAAACTATCGATATGGTGTTATGGTTACTAAATCTCAAACCCCTAACCGCTTCGATCACCTGACTTCTTGCCTACGCCTGCCTGAGAAGGTCACGACAGCCAGCACACGCAACAATCTTGCAGCCAGGGCAACGAAAAGTGTAATAAGGCATATGACGGCGGCATGACCCACAAGCTCTTTGATGGAATTTGCGATTCCACCACCTCATATGTTGACATGAGGAAGGCGTTTTGTAATGCCGATGTTGGCCTCCTTCGTTCTGAGACGTGGTTGTCGACTGTGTCTTTGCTGACCTTTTGGACTCCTCACGTGCTGTGCTCTTCCGCAGCTCCGCCTCTTGCTTCTGTGCCTCCCGCTGCTTCGGCTCTCGCTGCCATGTTTCTCTTCGCCGCTGCTGCTCGGCCAAATGCACACAGGTCTTGATCTCTTTGAGCACGGGCCATACAAGCCGAAATATGAGTCTAATACTGCCCAGGGCCCAGATCTGGACACTTCACAGAAACGATTAGGTCAGCCAGTTGTGTGGGTCGAGCTAGCTTCCACCAAACCTGACCGAGAGCAAGCGGGATCAAGACTAGGCAAGGGAGTTGGCAGATACGCCACAGCGTCAACATCAGTACAGTATGGGCCGTGTTGGTGTGCTCACATCTGATCAATCTGAAGGCTGGGCACCATGGTCTATTCCTGCGCCCAAGGCTTAGAAGAACGCACGATGTATCTTCGTCAAAGCTTCGGCACCAAGATCAAAATGCACAACACCATCCTGGGGCTCATGATTCAGCTGACCCCAGTCTCTGTTGTTGTTGGTCGTACGAAGTGTGCCCAAAGTAGTCCTCCACCATCCTGCTCTACAAAGTTCCTTGCTGTCCTGCCTGTCATTGGATACGAGCATGAGCTAGCGGAAGCCACGCATCAAGCTACAACCAAAGCGATGTAATGACGTCAAGTAGACGTCGTCTGCTTCCCGTGTGAACTCAAGCTACTTAAGTATACCCCTCTTCCCTCCTGATGCGAAACTCTTGGCTTCTTTTAATACCCAGGTGCTCTTGATCATGGATTCTTCCCTATTCTGCTGTGGCGCTATCCAACCATATCGACCACAGGCCCTCGACCATGAGTCGAAATTCTCAGGCTTCCTCGCCTGGGCCAATGAACAGAAAGATGACATTCGCAGAGAAGAAGCCTGCCCGGAAACTTCACATTCCATCCAACTGGTCCGCCAGATCAACTACGGTCCGCTAGAATCCCTTCGTTACTTTGCTCGCTCGGTTCCAATAGGGAATATGCGGAGATACAAGAAGAGCAGCTTCTACAAGCGAACTTTGAGAAGGTCAATTCGTACGTCACGATGTCATGCCCCAAACCGTCCGCAGCTGGAAACTTACATCAGGTTTCAAGATACAAAAATTTCAGATGTGGCATTCACGACAAGTTTTACGAGCTGAACCTCTACCAAAAATCTCCTATCAACTCTCACCATTGGCGAGCCACCCTCGCCAGACCCTCGAGGGACATCGACCTCCATCTGAGATTTCCAAAAGAGCAGCCGGTCGTCAGTCCTTCTACGGGGGGCTTTCCACGTCCAACTTTGCCACCACCCGCAACATTCAGGTTGGGCCAAGTTGTTGCAGAGTCTTCGTCAAGTGCAAGGGGGTCTTCGGGTGGAGGCGATGGACAACCTGGGTTAGGTGTATCTTCACCTACAAAGACCGACGATTCACCAATGAATCAGATCCTTGCTGCCCTTCATTCGCGTCAGCGAAAGCCTGGCGGCAAAGGCAAAGTCATTGGAGTCCTCGCTTTCGACACGCTTCAGACAACAATTCTACCCGTAGACATAGATGTCCGTGTAGACTTGGACGAGTTGTGGAGAGAATGTCTTGTAGGGCCTGAAATATTAGGATTTCTCCTTGACTGCAATACGGCTGACAACCCAGTGTCTGGTGATCAAAAAAACGGGCTGCAGGACGTGGCTATGGCAGCTCTTGACGAAGTCTCTCAGAGAGGGTTCAGCATGCCAACCGGTCGAGACTGTCTGGTCGAGGTTCTTTATGTAATGCTTCAAAGGAAGAGTGATGTTGAGTCTTACAGACAACTAATCCTTCAGGGTCTGGAAGTTGCTGATGGCTCAGGGCCGGAGAGTGCGAGAGGCGATCTGGAAAGCGACGACAAAGCACATTGGTGGAGCTATGACAGCGATGAAGATCGTTACGACTATGACGGCTCTGAGCATGACTCCGTCAAAGACTTCACGGCGTGTGACAAGGAGTGTGGATACTGCGGTCATTGCGATTATAAGTTAGTACAACTGGGGTTTCTGTAAGCCTGCAGTTGAGCAACTGGAGCAAACATCCGCCTTACTGTCGCAGAGTTCCAGTCGTGACTCTTCGTCTATTCTGAACCAGCTCGCAATACTGTGCAAGGCGTCGAGATAGAATACAAGCCGCAGAAATGCCTCCATGTAATTAGAACAGAGAGAAAGACTGTGAGTACAGTAACTCCAGGTTAGTACCTTCCCATTCTTCTTAATAGCACAAACGCGTCACGGCATTAGACACCTGTAGTGGCCACCTGTTCCTGTGGGCAACCCAAGCCGAATGGTGCACAGGTCGACTGGAGCCGAGGGAGCTGGAGTCGCATGGCCGTTGTCGGAATTCTACAAGAGGGGCCTCCGTCTTGAGCAGCACATTGGGCTGCCTTGGACGATCTCGAAGTACTTCGAAAACGCCAAAACTGCCCTCATCAAGGCGTTACACCGCGTTCAATTCGGGTCCAATGTACGGTACGTCCCGAATCGTACCTCTACTTTGAGATTCTCCCCTGCGCAGTACCAGATTGAAGCCAGAAACTGCTTTGCCTAGCACTGGTTCTGGGTTCTGGGCTAAGCAGCGTGCGCCCAGATCTTGTTGGATGGGTTTGTTGGAGACCTACGCCTCATGGTGGTGGCTCAATCACCCAACGACACCCACCTTAGGCGACCCAAGATCACCCGCCACCAGCCATCACACATCTATCAGCAACGGCCGCAAGAGTAGAGCACACGAACAAGAGCGTAAAATGGCCGGTTCTTAATCTGATCATGTCCACCTGAATCAGAGAACAAACCTCAGTGGCGAATTGCTCTCTGTCGCTAGAATGAGTGCATCGCGCCTCGGTCATTCCGGGATTCAATTGGTCAACGGTTTCACATGTTGGCCGTACACAGGCCGAAATGACAGCTCAGGGCCTTGAAGACCTTGATCCAGCAGTCCACCGTCTCTTGTCACAGAGTTATGTAGTGATGTTAATTTGCGGAGCGGGAGCTTTGCGCAACGCTGTTGAATTCCTGACGATCGTTAGCCCGTATATAGCAATCGTAACACGGAAAGACTTGCGTTCAGTAAGGCGGACAGCCTAAAAACTGGTTCTCGACCACTGACGTCTTCAAATCTACCACGAACGGGTGCAGAATTGGACTAGAGAGTGCATCTCGTAGAGCCCTGTCGCTGTTGGAGTAATGAGCGAATAGCCCCGTAGTACACCAATGTCGTTCTCGAAGTCTCTAGTGTGTCAACATCGTCGGTATCGGCGTCTGCGTCTTCACCGCTTCGCCGGTTACCTACTTCCTCTCCGCTCTCAGCGTCATCGTAGGCGTGCAGCACACTCTCCGGTATGTTCTGAGCTTGAAAGAAGCTCATCGAAGACAGTAATTTGGCTGCCTGGGGGCGCTCGCCCCTGATCTGCTCGAACGTCACCTGCGACGTTACGACCACAGAATTAGATACGCCATCGCGGCGTCCGAGGTCCCTTTCATCACTGCGGAGTAGGCCGTCTCTGCGCCTTTAGTTCTTGAGGAACTCAATCAAGTACGACGCAGGAGTACCTCGCGGACTGCGCCTGTTGATGTAGGCTGATGCTTGATTGACGCTAGTGGGATATGGTTGAGGGCAAACGAGGTCAATCGCAGGCGCTTCGTCCACTTCTTTGTCAAGCTCCTTTTGCAGAACTTGTAGCGCCTGCTTCTCCTCATGACTGGTATGCGCAGTATTGTCCTACCGCTACCGGCGAGCTTCTCTATAGCGTCTAGACTGCGTAACGTGAATAAGATTTCGCCGCCAGCCGTCTTGGGCAGGTGTGAAGCCAGTGGTTCATGCGCGCCGTCTTCACTGCCCTCTTTCGCAAAAAACACACCAACATCAACCGCGCTATCGACGATCATGAAGCATGAGCTGACATCCTTCCAGCGCCAGCACATTGACCTTGAGGTCGTGCCGGCGAGGCAGCGCCAGAAGGTCTGCGAGGGCGCGGTAGGACTCTTCAAACGTCTCTTCACTGTTTCTACTCGCGATCAGAACACAGGTGTCATTGGGGTCTTTTCTCAATGTAGTTCAAGCTCACGATGTCTGACATTGGGCCTAGTAGAAGATGACTAGGAGTTTGTGGCGAAGAAGAAACGGGGGCAATATATCAGAGCGTTGCCATCATCATTCGCCTGCTATTTGAAGAAGAATCAAATCTGTCAAGGGAGACTGTTGCCAGTGGTAGTATGGTGGGGTGACGCTCATGGGGTTCATGATGGGCGATTGAATGGGCCACTGTCGTGGTAGGTTCGGCACCACCAATGACAGGGGGCTAAAAAGAATACGCTATACCTAAAAGAAAACTAGCACACGTGATGCGTGACAACCCCGCTCAACAGGTTGTCCCACAGGGCATCTTTGACAAGATTCACTTGTCTTCTTGCCCACGAAACCGATTCCTCAGGCTTCCTTCCATGATGAGCCAACCACCGAATGTCCCAAAACACCGAACCCGCCACGACTCTCTGCCGACCCAGTCTTATCTCCTGACGACTCTGTGAGCTCACCTGCCAGCGAATCCACCCTCAACCGCGAGCCGGCACCAGAATTAATGCTCGACCAACGCCCTGAAACAGGCCATGGCGCTTGCGTATCCGCCCCTGTGACAGATCCCGGGGCCGACGAGGATGCGCCTCGCTACGAAGTTACGGAGTTTACCTTTAGTGATCACAATACGGACTCTGAATTTGTTGTCATGTGCAATGGCAGCCGGCTCGTCATTCGCCTACTCGAGGACCACTTTTCAGACTCATCTCAGTTGAAAGAACAATACCTCTTTTTCCTCAAGGTGGCAGAGGAAGGCGAACTGGATGGCCAGACAGTCGACGACTTTCAAGACTGGGTAATAGAACCATTCCTACCTGTGCTTCGGAGCCTGTCAGGACAAGACGCGGGTGCCTTTGTCGAACCAACCCTTCATGATTTCTTCTTCGCGGAGACGTTGGTCTACACTTTGGTGATAGCGGCGGGTGAGCTATCTCCAAGCCTATGCGAGACGACCAAGGCCGACAAACAGCGGATTGGACTTGGTATCGCCCTGTCAGCTGATCTGTGTTCAGCATGGCAATGTTTTCAGCCATCAGATCTTGCGATCTGCGCCGAAAACCCCGACGAAGCGCTCGCTAGGCTGCCCAAGAAAGTCAAACAGGTTGGGGGCCTAACGTTATTCTTCCTCAAGTTACTCAGACCCGGAGACCAGCACTCCGCGAAACGCGAGCTGACCACCTACCGAAAGATTAGCGAGGCAGTGCTCGACCCGGAGACGCGAATTTCGCGCCTTCATGGTTTGGTGCGAGACGAAAGAGGTGTGGTTTTCGGGCTTCTGCTCACGTATATCAACTGCAGAGCCAGGACGTTAGCTTGCGCCGTGAAGCCACATATACCTATCGCTTTGAGGCACAAATGGAAGAACCAGGTCTGCTCGACCGTCGAAGTCTTGCACAAGGCTGGTGTCATTTGGGGTGATGTTAAGGCAGACAACGTCTTAATCGACGAGTATGATGACGCATGGGTCATCGATTTTGGTGGTGGGTATACTGAGGGATGGGTAAAGAAACAGTCTGCTGGGACCTTGACTGGCGATGCAGAGGGCCTGGCCAACATCCTGAAGTTCATTGGCGATTAGGATCTTGTTCGTGAGAGATTGGCGGCTATCGGGTGTTGAAACAACATGAACACGAGACCCTGGTCGTCATCCCTATTGCCACGGGCAGATGTGACAACTCAGGAAGAACAGCGCTTGCTTAGCGAATCAAACGACATAGAATGCCAACAGCAATTCAAATTAGATATGAAGCTTCCACATCGTGCACAGGAGCGCGCGCCTGCACGGTCGTGTGCTCATATTAGACCAATAAGCAGAATGGCTGATACGATTATGTCGAGTGCTTTGGCTCCGACACTTCGGGTTGGCAGCCCAAATTAAACGAGGTCGTTTTTCTCGGTCTCCAAGACTTCCAGAGTTGAAACGTGAGGGTCAGACTGCAGCTACGGGCGCTTACCGTAGGGTTCATTCTGGGAGGAAGGTCGCTTCACTTGGAAGACTATAAGTACTGCCTTAACACCGCAGGTTCGACGTCAGAAACTCCAACATAACCCACCGTGTCAATTCTTAAGCTTTTCCAAATTGCTCCCTTTTGTCCCTAAAAGAAAACCGTCAAGTCATTCGGACGTCCAAGTCATGTGTTGGCGAACCTACCGCCGCTTCCGATGCGGCCACAAGAGATACGCAGCCCCTGATTATTGCCCCGATGCGACTTATAATCGGCGTACCGCCAAGTACTCCATGTGTTCAGGAGCTAGATCTATCACTGCCGTCGCCGACGAGAGCCTCTGCGACAAGCCAGAGTGTTATCTCAGAGATTTGAGAAGGAATGGCTGGACTTGCTGCCAATGCGGCGAGCAAGGGAACAGAATGGATGGCTGCATAGGCCCCCCTGAAGGTGGATCGGACTGTCCTCATGTTCTCTGCCTTCAGTGCACTTATTCGCAGAATTGGTAAGTGGCTGTACCACCAATATGACCACTTCCTTGGGATATTATCTGACATAGCATCCTGCAGACCTCGTCATCTCGCCCTTCTTAAATCAGGAGCTTGGGACGGCAGCGACAGCGGCGCCGGGGAAACAGTTGACTCGCACGATATCCTTCACACGATGTTCTTCGCTGGAAATAAGAGATGGAGAGGGAGGGAACATCCAAGCAATCCCTATTGTTGTGCTCCACGTTATGCTGGATTATTAATGTCTCTGGACGCTGACCAGGCATTGCTGCGGATCGATCAAAGAGTGGTCACATCCTAATCGGAATTCCATTTAGCAATCAATCAAGCCACACATCACTGACTACTGCTGCTATTATCGTCGTCTTCATCATGGTACCTCAGGTTGCGAGCTGGATAGACTCTGCATATAGACCCACGAAATTTCAATATGCAGAGTTTTGTTCTCGATCGAAGGTCGGATGGTTGGACAACAACTCGACGCTCGAAGCCTTGCAAGAACAGATGAAAGAGCACAATGGGCTCCTCAAGACCGCCCTTGAGGCGGGGCAGGCGCAGATGGCCATTTGCGAGTCCATGCACGAAGACAACCGTCTGCTCAATCAAGAGCTACGAGCAGTCAGCGACGAGCTGCGAAGAGTCAAGGACGAGTTTGGCGCGGTCAAGAAGGAGATTGGCGCGATCAAAGACGAGATCGGCACGATCAAAGCCGAACTGCGAACGACCGAGGCGCAAGGGGTGGTAGAGGTCCAAAAGATGCAGGAGAGACTCGACGCCGTCATGGCGGTCGTCTCGGGACAGAGCAGCCCGAACCCATCGTACGCGGACATCGCCAGGACCCCACCGACGAGCCAGCCCAGCAACGTACGAACCGTCACCTCGATGAACACGACGCCTTCGACCTTCACCGACAGACTCTTCTGCACGATCGACGCATCCCGCGTGGAGGAGACGGACAAGAACAAAGTGAACGCTGGCACTGTCAGGACGGCGGTGGAAAAGGAAATAAGGACAAAGAAAGGGGACTGCAGTTGGAGGTGCAAGGCGGTGACGGTGGATCCGAAGAATGTGAGCAGGGTCAAGATTGTCTGGCAAGGCGGGCCACGACGTTCTGGGTGAACCTGAACACACTCCCGGACAACCATCCTCTGGCAGCCACGGAGAGGCGGATGACGAAGCGGTTCACGTCACCTTTACAGCGACACGCCGCGTCACACGAGGGAGTACCGATCGACAATCTGGAAGTCATCTGCCCATTCGCGCTCGGTCCGTGGCAAGAACGAGTGGAGAGAATCCAGGACGAGGACGCAGCAGAAGCCCTCGAAAGGGGCGGGGGGAGAGGTCGCACCGTCATCGTTACGAGCACGTCAATCAGGGGCGAAATGGTCGGCATCCGGCGGAGTTCTCCGGCCCTCGAGGACCGCCCAGCTCATGGTGGCGGCCACGCTGGGCACACGGGATGAGCAAAACCCATTCACGGCCGAGCTTGCAGCCATGAGCAGAGCGCTGGACGCGCTGCCGTTACAGCTCCAATACGGCAACATCACGATACTCACCAGGAACAAGGCAGCAACGCAAGCGGTCAGCCGACCACACCACCAGTCGGGACAGGAAGACATACGGCGCATCTATGCCACCATCGGCAAGCTACGTAGCAGGGGAAACAGCGTCTCGATCCGCTGGATTCCCACTGGGACCGAAGGAGACCTCACGCGAACAGCGAAGGGAGCAGCCAAACGAAGCGCGAACCCGCAGAAGCTGCCGGTGAGAAGTCCGTACCGGGCGGCATCAACCACGCTCGCGGCAGCGAGAAAGGACCAAGCAGACTGCCAGACCCTACCAGACGAAGTGGGCAAATACTCCAAGAGAATCGGCACGGCACTACCGGGAAAGCACACGCGTAGGATATACGATGCGCTGACGGCAGCCCAAGCGAGAGTGCTCGCACAACTACGAACGGGGATGATACGACTGAACGGTTACCTGTGGAGGATTGGCGCAGCACCCTCTAACAAATGCCCTTGCGGACAGGCCGTAGAAACAGCAGACCATTTTCTCTTCCGATGCACGAGATGGACCTCGCAACGGGTAGAGATGCAGCAAGAGACTGGCGCGAGAACAGGCAGTCTGTCCTTCCACCTGGGAGGGAAGGCACGGACGGATGCGGACGATTGGACACCTGACATGGCAGCAGTGCAGGCGACCATCAAACACGCCATAGCAACAGCACGGCTTGATGAAGGACGGCAGACGACTTAACCCACCCACAACCGCACTCACCCTCTCTCATACTAACCCATCCACCTCGTGCCACGACAGCAGGTTCGCGCCAGCGGCTGAAGATAGGAAGCTGGGCACCTGGAGAAGACGCCTTCACGGACAACTTGCTACTAACCCCACGAGAACTTGGCGACAAGAGACCATGCACAAGGAGGAAAAGAAGCAGGAAATTATGTAACGGCTGGACGAGTAGCGAAAGATGCGTGACGGAAGGGAGTATGTATTTAAGCAGCAGTTGCCCATGACTCTAACGGGCGTAATACATCCATCCATCCACCATAGGCCACTATCAGGACCCGGTACGTGAGGGTATTGGTACAGTAACCTACGAGACCCCAGCGAAGAAATGGAAACGCACAAGGCAAAGATGGAAGGAAGACTGTATGGGCTTTTGAGATCTTGAGGCATCTCGAAGGAAGAGATCATGTACAAAGCAGATAGTGCTTTATTGGCCCACTGGCCACCAGGCGTAATAAATTTGTGTTTGTGTGTGTGTGTGCACTGATCCAAGGAGTCCCGTCATCAACGAGTCCATGCTACTTTGCCATCAGAGCCATTGCCATGTGGGATTATCCATCGTGGTTGAATCCAAGGTCGAGTATCCAGTGTCCTACAGAGGAACCGATTAGCTCTGATTCCAAGTTCAGGCATATGAAAATATTTTTACCTCCGCCCCATCTGCTGATTCGCACGCAAGCCTCCTGCACTTCCGGCACCGAAGCAACGAATTGATTCAACAAGCGGCATGCTTCCTCGGGGCTCAAAAGAGACAAGAGTGGGATGTGCTGCGGAGTGGTGATGCGGTTTCTTTCATCGGTAGCGCGTACGACGGCCGCGTCAAGCTCATCAAAATGGTGGGCAAGCTTGCTCGTGTCGATTTCAGGCGCGGTCAAGTGAAGGAAACCCGCTAGATCAACAACTTCGATCTCAGATGGCTGGATATCAGAGCCTCGCCGGGTTTCTGGGTCGACTGGGATAGCCTTCTTAGAGCGTATAAATGCATACTTGAATTGCAAGTGTGTTGTTTGTGTTGTCACACCATTGGCGTCGTGAGTGTCCTTTGACTCGGAAACAACCGCCGTCCAGGCACGAGGGGTCAGGTCGCGCAGCTTAGAATACAAACCTCCAAAGCCGCTCGAGTGGCATGCCGCCTTGGCGATTTTGTAGGTCTCAGCCGGGAGTGGTGCAATCTCCACTGAATCACTGCCAAGGGCCGGTGGGCTGCATGAGAAGCAGTGGGCGACGGCCAAACCTGTCCCATTGCGAATAGGCCAGCTTTGAACTTCTGTCATGAGGTATTGGAAAAGGCCAGTGGCAACTTTGACTGGGGTTAAAGCAGCATCTCCGAGGCAGAAGGACTCCAAAGCCCCGCCGAGCGACTTCAGCATGTCGCCGTCTTTCCCTTCGTGGGCCACGAGAAGTTGCACCAGTGGATATGGTTCCAAGGTCACCGGGTTATCCCGACATGGTCGCCAAATATTCTGGCGAATACCGTTAGCATAGAGGCCAGAGAGTGTGAGCTTCTTGATGGCCAGGGGATGTGTTGACTTGGAAAGAGCCTCAAACAACTGGTTGCTGCTCTGTTCGTCTTTGCGGTCTGGTCGGTCCAGGACCTGTAGCGCGTGGAGGCTATCAAGAGATGAGAGAGCCTCGACGAGTTCTGCGGGCGAAACATGACGTTGTATCGTGAGGATGATCCCTGTGGCGCTTTTCAGTGCGTCTGACGTAAGGGCGACCTTGATTGCTTCGGCCGTGAGATTCACATAGGAGTTCCACTCCAGCAGGTCTTCACCAGCGTAGGCCAGCTGGAGTAAATGGCTCGAAGTCTGTGCTGGGCCGACCTGTTTCGAGTGGCAGAGGAGGTGTTCCCTCAGCACTTTCTGAAAGCCCGGCAGGTCTCGGACTTCGTCAAGGATGGAGGGTTCAAAATCGTCTTCGGTCGCGAGGAGGCGACTGAACAGTTGAGCGGCAGCCAGATCTCTGAGAGAATGGGTCGGGCCTAGAGTCTGGGGTTGAGTGTGCGGTCCGGTGTTGATTGTGTCTGCCACGGGGCGATCCGCGTCCCATTCACCCCATGGCCAGGTTTCTGGAGAGGGTTAGTGGGAAGGTATGGTAGTCGAGGATGCAGACTTTAGGCTCTGGGAATCAATATACCGGAAAGTGCTTTGGTTTCGACGAGAGGCGACTTTTCGAGCCCCTCAATGATGGCAATGTTGTTCTGCACCATCTCACTGGTCACATCGTAGTACCCTTTGAGGTATTCTCGCCCCGTTAAGGGAGTGTTATCACGAGAGGCCCCCGTGAAAATGTTGAGATGCACGTGGAATCATTGAAAAATAACGGAATTATGCGAGGGTACCTTGGTCACCGTCAGTATTCCGAATCAGAAGTGAGGGAATAGAGAT
>NW_003315020.1:154242-156578 GCF_000150825.1 Verticillium alfalfae VaMs.102
CTTGCTATCCATCACCGTTGTACCTACCTTACTATCAGTTTCGAAATCACGAACGTGAACCTAAAGAGAATTAGTAAAGGCTCAAAGTCGAAACCCGAGCCAGGGTCCAAAGGCTGATCCATGTAACTTTTATGGCTCTCGAATTCGAGGCCAAGATACAGTCAAGGTAAAACTGTACCAGGTGACTAACCAAACAGATTCACAAAGCAGTAGCGGACATCAACCAAATCGGTGATGTCCAGCACAGTGATACCATCATTGTTGTCGCCTTGATCGAAGCCTGTGTCGAAGGCCAGTTCGTGAATCGTATCGACCCGGCCCAGATCAAAGTCGTAAGCCGCACCAACGGCCAGATATGTGGTGATGAAAGGAAAGGGACAAGCTGTCCTTTCAGGATCCTCGCACTCCGGGGGGTCGCTGGGGGGAGGACCTCTCTTCTGGAAGAAGTCGACGGCGAGATACAGCTCGTGCTTGAGGGCGATTCGGTTGCTCGGGTCCGAGAAGATGCGGAGGAGTCGACGACATGAACGCAAGGCCGACACGCCGTAGAGCCATTGGTGGTGGATCGCGGCGAGTGGGCGATAGTAGTTGCCGACACGGGCGATGACGAAGAGCTGGTGTCGTTGGCCCATCTTGCGAGCTGGGAGTCCCGTCGGCGGCGCGACCTCCACTACGGCAGGCTATAACGTACATGATAAGTGGGTGGCCCAGACAAGTGGGTGGGCCACCCAACCGCGACCACGCGACTATCTTCCTCGTAACGCGTTTTTGTCCACCAAAACAAATGGAGTCTCCTCGAAAGAAGGTCAATTATTCCTTGCCGTTCAGGCTATCGACAAAGACCCGAATCTTACTACCTGTTGGTGGATCCCTTCGGCACCAACTACTCGTACCTCTGATTCGCGTGCACGGCTCCCCCCACGGTCCATTCCCTCACTTTCAGGTCCTGATACGTTGAGGGGTAACTTGTCCATTACAGCCTGCAGTCGTCGTGTGCTGTGCTGACGGCCGGGGCTTCGCAGATGTCGCGACACCACGCGCCAGCTGCGAGATCGTTGGATGTCGAAGCTCTTGGTAGGTTCCTGGAGAAGACGGAGCGCAGACCACTGGCGCCAGATGTGAGAAACCCCTGGCGTCGTTTGGCCAGTTAGAACCACTCGAGAGACCGAGAAGGATAAGCAGCCAAGAGGTTCGTCCATGTCGTCACAGCTGGCAGCCTGACGCACGAACCTCTGGCCATCTGATTGGCCTCATGGTGAGGGGAAACGGGCTGTGTTCCCCTCACGAACTCAAGCCGTCCTGAGACAACCGACCCTCGATGTATTGGGCAAGCGCAAGAATGGCACCTTAAGAATCGTTCCAATCAGAGGCTTCAACTCCAATGTTGCGGTGGCCAATCAGGCAATGCAGCCTTAGCTGCGGGGCTGGTTCTTGATCGGCATCGCTGCGCCACACAACCGGGGCTGATTGAGGCTTGCACTAATGGCTTGCGCCAAGAGTCATCACATGATCACGCATCAGGCACACTGTCGTATCTTAACAAGCGACTAAGACCTTGCGCCTAAAACATCACCAATAGCGAGAACGGAACTTTTGAAATCGAAGGAAGCGACAGCCCCGAAATACGCCTGCTTGTGGTCGCAATGGCCTCCATGGATCCCAATGCTTCCCCCAGCATTAAATTGAGACCCGTGGAGGCCCGTTGTGCCCTCAGAGCAGGCCCCGACCACCGAAACCATCAAGAGCACGCCGCGAAACATGACGCGTCTACGGACGACAGCATCGCCGCCCACAAAATTTGAACCGGGGCCATTTCCACGCCGTGCAACGACCGAGCCCAAACGATCATCATCACAAACTTGGTCTTCTCCGCCAAGAGGGCTAAGGTAGCCTGGATGTTCGCTCTGGACATCTCAGGCAAGGGCAGCGCAGGAAGAGCGACATTGCGACCGACGGAGAGGATGGATGCTGGCGTAAGAGCCGAAGTTTCTGCCATCAGAAAGAATGCGAGAAGAGGTTGCGGAATCTTCATTCGGTGTTTTAATAGTCCTTTGGATTTATTCGGAGTTTACAATATCACGCGGCTGACGCATCAAGGCGTGGGAAAAGATGCCTTTTCCCGCTCGAGCGGTGTATTTTGCCCTCTCACACCGCTTATGGCGGACCTCCACAACAGCAGCTTCCAGCTCGGCCTGAATCGCCCTGACCTTGCGCACTAGACCCGTCGCGACACCGCGCACGCACATCTTGCACAGTTGCTTTCTTTGTGCGTACGGTGGTAGCCCCTGCATGGGCAAGGTCGGTTGTGACAATTACATGCGGAATGCCGAAGGAAG
>NW_003315020.1:156678-160273 GCF_000150825.1 Verticillium alfalfae VaMs.102
CAATACAGCATAGACTTGTCCAGTATTTCCCGACAACACAAGCGCCACCGTGCGCTAGAACCAGAAAAGCTTCAACAGACGTGGGCAACGGAAGCCCACTGATTTCGTCCATCTCTTGGAGCCAGCATTGGATATGGTTGGGGCCGTTCTCTCTTCAGAACCCTGCCAATCCTGCCAGCCCATATGGTCCAGCGCAGCTGCCCAAGAACGCTTATGCCGCCGCAGCGTTCGAGGCATCCCCCGACGACCATGCAACCAGACACGAACCTTTGAATGACCTTGACCCAGTCACATTGTGCCTCCATGTAGATGACGCCCCAGTTTTCGCGTGCCTCCTTTTCGTGGCCGTACTCCTCGTCCATATCTTCGCGATACACCGTACGCAAGCAGAGTGTTGATGGGAAGAGGCACTCCGAGCACCGAGAGCCTTTGCCGTTGCAGGATGCGTGGTACGACTTGAACATTGTGAGCCAGCACCGCGCATCGGAAGACTCATCCAGACAGTCGCAGTTCTCCAATCGGTGCGTCGTCGTGTCGGGGGCCTTGTAATGGAGCCTGCATAGCGCGCAGTCGATGTCCCAGGTGTGGATGAGCTTCCGAAGAACGCCCACTAGCTGGTCGGAAGCGGTATAGAACGGGCCGGCTGGAGGGGGGTAGTGGGGCACGCCCGACAGCTTTGCCATGATGCCCGCGAAGTTCAACACTATAGGGTGTAGCTTAGGCCCCTCGTTGGGCACACAACGCATTGTCTTTTCGAAGCTGTCGCCCAAGGCGGCAGCGATATTTGCGGGATTAAGGCGTTGCTGCCGCTCCTCCTTCCGCTGCTGCTTGCGCCGTTGCTCCTTACGCCGTTCCTTAGAGTTCAATTTGCGCACTAGCGGACCGCTTGTCATAGTGCCTAACGGCGGTTCGGCTGCCGGCGCTGCTTTGTTGTCGAGGTTGAGATGATCCGGCAGTCCGACTCTAGCCGGTCGAGGGGGGCTTGACGACCTGGGTATGCATATCGATGAATTGCTGTCACTGGAGCAGTCATCTCGACTTTGCGGCTCCAGGTTATCGGGAAGGGCATCAGTTCGGGATAGCATGATGTCGCCGTTTGTCGTGGCCATGTATGGAGAGTTGATGGTCGCGACGCGACTTGAAGGCGTACGAGCGGGGCGGCCCGTGCCTGACGCCAGTGGGCCCATGCATCGCGGGCGTGGGGCTACGGGCTGATCCCTGGCGACTATCACGTCGGATGCTCGCAGATAAACAGGCTAGATCGGGGATAAAATGGGTAAATGAAAGCCGATGAACAAAATTTAAACCCTGTGTTTCTCTTTCCCTGGAAGGGGTCCCACTTGCGTATCCGGTACATGTTCTGTTCTTCATCCAGGCAAGCCGCACATTGCGATGATGGTGGCGGTCGTCCCTTCTTCAGCATTGACATCCCCGACGTAGCCGATCTTGCCGTCGCCAACCCGTGCGAAAGCAATCGCAGCTTCTGTTCCCTCCCCGAACTCATCGTCGAACCCGTAAAGAACCGCGCCTGCATCCACCCCTTTCAGAAATTGCGCCTTCTGACTGTACTCGGCCGGGAGGGTCGCTTCAAGTGCCTCTGAGTTGAACGAGACGTTCATGCGATGATAGTTGCCCACGCTCCATCGCAGTCCTGCCTTGGCGAAGAGAGGACCAATGTCGTTGGGTCTGACGAAACTACTGAAGAGGCCCATGGCGATAGCGATGCCTCCTCCACGTACGTAGGCGATGACGGCATTCCATACTTCTGAGTACTTCTTGGTGAGGGCGGCGTCTGTAAGTAGTATCACCGTCGGTGTCGGGTGTTGCTGCAAACAGGTCAGAGCGGCCTGCTTATGGTTTACGGTCTCGAGGCTGGCCTTGTCGCGGAGGCTATGCAGCAAATCGACCCAGATCTGTTGAAATAATTCTTCCTCGTCGAATGAGAAAGTAACGATGCGAGGTTTAGAGGGTGTAATGCTCGCCATGTTGTGGTTTCGGGAAACGTGTTGTGAAGCATGGAGATGAAGACAGTCGGAGACGAAGGCGGTCCTTAGGGGTAGTGAATGCGGGGTCGCACGTTGTTGGTCATTCACACGGAAGCCTAGAATCTTCCTTGCTTTCTTGCCTTCGCACCTGATAGGACAGCAGCATTGCATATTCTCTCTGTACCCGGTCGTCTCCGAGGGAGCTGTGCGAGCCCGAGACCTTGCGGAGCACCGGCGGCGTTGGGTGCGGTCGGCCGCTCGGGCGACCGCCCTCCATGGTTTAGCCCAAAGCGTCAGGCGCGAACACCAGGGACGGCGGATTCAAAGCATCGCGACGCCGAGGTCCCGTGGGGAACTTTGACAGACTCGAACAGCGGGCGATCTCCGCGCCAGGGGCCTCGTCGATATATGGTGAAGCCTAGGGACGGACGTGGGGCGTATCTTATAAGCGGTTATACGCGACAAGCGGAATTTGGCGAAGCGCCCGAATGTTAATCCGAACGACCCACTTCGCCATATGCCAAACCACATGCCATGATGGACTCAGACGTCGATCCATGCGCCCCAAAGCAGACCAACCCCTCCGCGCAGGAACAAGATTTCCTTGTAAGTTCCCCAGGTCTTTGACTTCGGCAGAAGACTTACATTTACCCAGATCCGGAGGCTTTGCTACTGCAAAATTCACCTTCCCGTTAGACGTGCTGAGGACACAACTTCAGCCCGGTTTGTTCGCGTCTCGGTTCGATACAAAAGCACTCTACGCCCATGACCGACAGCCCTTCTCCGAATGTGTTTACATCCTCCGCTCCATTGGTAACAGGCAGGCTGGCTGGATATGCCACGACGCCTCCCGATTGTCAGCGCCTGAAGAGTATGGTGACGGACGGTGATGTCGGAAAAGTCACCAAGGCAAGGAGATTACTGTTTTATATCTGGGAGATGTCACAGTATGGCCAAGGGTACGGTGGGCAACACGGGCACCAGCCCCTCTGACTCCCAGACGCACATCGGCTAAGTCGACGGGGTGCCAAACAGCAGAAAATAGACAGATGTGCTGGGATCCGCGCATGATGTGCTACGTACACAGGCGCATCCCTGGACGAGGGATCCAACATGCTCGGTCCTGGGACCAGTGCGAGAACGGGCCTGAGGATATCACATCCTCTTGAGCGCCTCGGCGTGCTCTCAAGGACGACAACCCATGAACGCCGCCTCGCCGAACACGCATTTTTCCTCGCGACGTGGTAATGACGATACCAGGTGACCCCTTCGAGGAGCGCATGCTTGCGCCCACCACCGCACCAGAGCACCCCGGAAACCCTGGCACCGCAGGGAAAGGCACCAGGCGAATCTGCCTCGGACCAATGCTGGGCGGCACGTCTGCGACAGCCGCTCGCAGACAGGGGCATGGGGTTCGCCGACTGACTGAATCCCGGGTATTTAAAGACTGCCATCGCCTCCTCCCTGTCACCAAATCTCTCCCCTTTCTCATTGCCTCCTCCTCTTACCAAAACGCACAGCAACGATGGCAATCCTCAAGCACTTCCGGGCGAAGTCTCCAGACGTTGTCGTCCATGACCACGAGTTATCTGCATTAGCGACGACGACAG
>NW_003315020.1:161056-165637 GCF_000150825.1 Verticillium alfalfae VaMs.102
GAGGGACAGGCGAGCGTTGGGAAGCCAAGAGGCTTGAGTTGAAGGATTCGGTGATGATGGACATGATGTGCGGGGGCAAGGGTGCGGCATACCGCTTTGGTTCAGTGCTAGAGGGGTCAGCGAATCTAGTACTGTATGTGACAGGCGCTTATCAAAAACCTGATCTCCGGGTGATAGGGAGTCGTCCAAGTCGGGGTAATCGTTGGTGTTTGGTGTTGGCGGTGCGGC
This sequence comes from Verticillium alfalfae VaMs.102, assembly GCF_000150825.1. Classification (NCBI taxonomy): domain Eukaryota; kingdom Fungi; phylum Ascomycota; class Sordariomycetes; order Glomerellales; family Plectosphaerellaceae; genus Verticillium; species Verticillium alfalfae. The sequence goes on from NW_003315020.1 coordinate 161,285, forward strand.
AGTGCGGTCCCGGGGGAGGATGAACAATGCGTGGGAAGGGAAGAGGATGCCGCTGGGATGGTCGCCTTTACGTGGCCGACAGCACCTACGGAGTCGCCTCCCGAGCTCGTGATGCCTCCGACGGACGCTTGATCCAGCAGAGCATGCAAGCCAAGTCGGGGCAATCTATGCCGGTTTCCCTTCGTCTCGTTAGTAACGCCGGCTTGCCAAGAAGAGACAAACGTCTGTCTTACCGATAGAGGGGACAGACTGGCAAGGGGCAACGGCTGACGGCTGGCTTGGTGCCGGGCTTCGCTGCGTCGCCCTGTGTGCCAGCAGGTCGTCCAACTTCCCTGGCCGTCTTCCGGGTCTCCTTCACAGAGCCAGTGACGCCGTCGCCAGTTTGTTTGTCATGGGTTGTGGGCATGTTTGGGGTCTGAGACGGGGCGATGGAAATGGGTAGATGGCCTCAACACAAGCAAGCCCGCCACTGGAATTCCAGAACGCCTTGTCGATTCGCTATCAGGACGGTCACGTGTGGTGGGAGAAGCCGTGACAGGTAAGCTACATGTAGTGGACCCTAGCCGACCCTGAGAGCTAGCCAGTCTTCTGGTGGCCCGAAAGTTGGCCCTCACAGCTGTGGGCATGCCAAAGGCGCTCCGAAGGCGGTTTGGGTCACGCTCTCCCCTGGCGACATCGGCGCAGCGAGGAACGGCAGGGCATGGGCAGCGTGTGCAAATATCACTCGCCTCAATGCCGTCGCGGGCTCGTGCACATGGTGATCGGTCGTGTCCTCGGAGACACTGGGATCCCGCACAGGTACCACCAGGCCTCAACGCGTACGGACGCGTCGATACTAGTGGGGCTCAGGGCGCTATAACCATCCCAGGGCGCGGCCAGTGGTGCACTCCGCAATCCGCAATTGATACGACAATTGACGTCCAAGCGCGTCAGAGTCGCGTCGAGGCCCATTGGCTTATGTCATCAACTCACCTTGATGACCTTGCCGCCCAATCAAAAGTTTCAACATCACGTACGTCCCTTGCCAAAGCAATTCAAAACAATCCTGTCTAATTCTCTGGCCAGGCTTTCATTCACATCTACCAATGCTCTCCTGCACCTCCATCAACATTTATTATGGAAGAAGAACTAGCAAGTCTGCGACAGCAACTTCGGGAAGAACAACGCCGACGCGAAGAAGAGCAACGGCGACGCGAAGAAGCCGAGGGTCGTATTTTGGAGGAGCAACGGCGACGCGAAGAAGAGCAACGGCGACGCGAAGAGGCTGAAGAGCTTGCGAGACCGCTGGCACTTGAGAAGTATCTGGAGGCTTGTCACTCGCTCAATCATGCGATTCAGGTGGTGACCGACCGTTCATTGACCACTCAAGGCGACACCACGAACCCCACCGGTCGGATTTTCCCTAGCCGAATCATCCCCTGGGACGACTTCGCGACGAAACAAGAGGAGACCTGGGATCAACTCTCTGCCGGCCAGTCGTTCGCCTCCCACTCCGCATTCCCATCCCGTCATCAGCTGGAATACGTCAGGTCCTTGCTCAAGCCCATTAGCAGTGAGATTGGGCTCCGGGACTTTGAACGTGATGTTGTCGAAAATGCTGTTCAGAAACTGGTTGACGAGGCATACAGGGATCCCCGACTGCGAACCGCTCTCAGTCTCCAGGGAACCGTGACCTTCGAGAGCCATACGAATCTTGGGCGGACCGACGACCCCATCTCTGCGCCTATGGAGCACATGTCCATTGGCGAAGGTCACGCTGCTGCCGCAGCTTCGGCCCCGAGACCGCCGGCTCCTAAGCCCCGTCGTAGGGCGAGGGGAAAAGGCAACCGGGCGGACCAATTCTGCATATACAGGACTTCGGACGGTCGAAACATCCCCGCCCTCGCGATCGAGTACAAGGCACCGCACAAGCTGAGCACCGACGAGGTTGTGACGGGCCTGGAGTCGGAGATCCAGCCGGCACGAGACGTGATCAACAAGGACGGCGAGGGCTTCTCGTTTGCATCGAGGTCGCTCGCCGCCGCCGTCATCACTCAGCTCTTCTCCTACATGATCGGCAAGGGCATTCAGTACGGATACGTATGCACGGGGGAGACGTTCATCTTCCTCTACATTCCGGACGATCCCACGATTGTCTACTACTCCGTATGTGTGCCGAACGTGGACGTCCTGGATGACGACGAGAATAGGCTCCACCGCACGGCCGCTGCGCAGGTCTTCGCCTTCATTCTCCGGGCCCTCTGCGCGACACCGCCCCCTCTGTCCTGGCACGACGCGGCCGCCGGCCTAGATACCTGGGCGGTGGAGTACGACGATGTGCTGAGGAATATCCCCGAAACGATGCGCAAGGACAAGGGGCCTCGCGCGTCTCCTTACAAACCCCAGCGGTGGCGTGGCTTCAAGCGGTCGCCCATTCAAACCCGTTCTCGTTGCCAGCCACCGCATGAACTCATCGACGGTCGAGGCGATGACGATGACGAAGAAGCTCCTCCTTCCCCCACTCCGAAGCGACCGAGCCGTTCCAAGGATAAGGCGACCATGTTGTCCGCAGGGGCAGACTCGGGCAGTAAACGAAAGCAACCCAGCGGAGGAAACCGGCAGCACGGCCAAATGACGCAACAGAAAATACAGGACCGACCGTTCTGCACCCAACGATGCCTGCTGGGATTAGCGTCCGATGGCCCGATGGACGAGAGCTGCCCCAATTTTGGGGATCACGGATCCCAACATATCAGCCGACTAGAGTTTCTTCGTCTCATCCGTGCTCAGCTGGCCAAAGACCGTGGCCCCGATGCGGACTGCATTCCCCTCTACATGTCGGGGTCAGTCGGGTCGCTCTTCAAGGTGCGACTTTCGTCCCACGGCTACACGCTCGTTGCCAAAGGCGTGGAGGGTCTCGATCTTGTCTTGCTGCGGCACGAGAACGACATGTATGATCGAGTCAGGGCCATCCAGGGAAAGCACGTCCCGGTATGCCTCGGCAGGATAGAGCTGATCCTCCCGTATTACTATGACAGCGGTGTTTTTGAGCACTTCCTGTTCCTCAGTTGGGCCGGGCGACCTGTGTTCGAGTGCTGCGACCAAACCGGCAGACAAGCAGTCGTCGACGCGGTCACTGCAGCCTTTACGGAGATACACAAGTTGAAAGTTCTCCATCGCGACGGAAAACCTCGCAACGTTTTATATGATGCGGGCAGTAGCCAGATCATGATCGTAGATTTCGAGCGGGCGGAGCTTCGCAACCGTCAACCTCTCGGCCCGATCAGCCTGAATGGCCAGCCTCGCAAGAGGAAGCGAAAGGCAGTGAAGACGAACGGAAGCGATCCTTCGCGATGGAGTTGCGATCCGTGGTAGAGTGCGTCTCGGGGCTGGCATATCGAGTGAAGGTTGGAGACAATGCTACCCGAAATGCTCGCTCAGCCGCGACCAAGGACTCTCTGAACTGCGCGGTCCCATCACCAAGGTCAGGTCCCGCAGCGGATCAGGAGTCAATAGGTTGTGCAGCACATGGACTGACTGTGCAATGAAACATGACGATAACAAGGCGTAGGCTACGCCATCTTCTGGCTACCGGCGCCGTCGCGTTTAGAAGGACATCGCACAAATTGAACCGAGACGGGTCTGCCCTTTATAGGCGCCGGGTGCCTAGAAAGACGAGTCCGGCCATTATCCTTGGCGGCAAGAGACTGCGCTAGACAGGATTCGTGCTACGAGAGGACGGTTTTGCATATCGTCGGGACGCTGTGCTGGCCGGAATCCGTGGATATCCGCCTTGGTGGCCGGAAGCTGTGCTGGCTGGAAGCTGCGCTGGCCAGAAACTGTGGTGGCGAGGGATCGTGTTGGCCAGAATTCGTGCCACCAAGGGACGATTTCGGGATATCCGCCTTGGTGGCCGGAAGCTGTGCTGGCTGGAAGCTGCGCTGGCCAGAAACTGTGGTGGCGAGGGATCGTGTTGGCCAGAATTCGTGCCACCAAGGACGATTTCGGATATCGTCCTTTGGTAGCCTGACGTTACGCTGGCTGGAAGCTGTGCTGGCCAGGAGTTGTGCTGGCTGGGGGCCGTGATGGCGGCCAATCGCGACCACCGTCTTTGGTGGCCAGAACAAGCTGCGCCGGCTGGAAACCACGGTGGTAAGGATTCGCGCCAGCAGGGGACGATTTCGGATCAGGGACAATTTGGGCCTGGCAACCGGAAGTGGGCTGACCAGAAATCTTGCTGGCAAGGGATCGCGCCAATAGAACAGTTCTTTTCCATCTTTGACGAGATGCTGCAATGTGCCTCGACTCGTCATTCAGACTACCTAAGTGGATGGGAGCTTCCTAGGGACCATTGCCCCGTGCACTGGCGTATGG
>NW_003315020.1:165737-169415 GCF_000150825.1 Verticillium alfalfae VaMs.102
CGAAGCAGGCACAGTCTCCCTATGTCCCGTTTCGACTGAGTCGCTATTCTGGTGCTGAACGAACCCGGCTAGGCCAGTTTCGGGCCATCTAGGGCGCCCTTAAATCCGTGGCATCCACCCTTATTTCCTTCCACAGTCATTCTCCCATCCACAACCATCACCATGGCTAGTCTGCCCAAGCAACGCGATCGAACCAAGGAGAACTTCGACAAATCCTGCAAGAGAGGCGCCGCGCAATTTCACAAGATAAGCAAGAAGTATGGCGCTCGGGTCTACGTGCAGGTATGCTGGAGGGGGCGGCACTATGATATTCTTCGTACTTGGGGCTGCCTTGTACGAGTCCTTTAGGCGCTTCCCTTGCTGGAAAACCTGTCTATTCTACTCCACACGCCCATCTGCGGCCATAGCAAAGTTCCAATGGGCTGCTGCGATCAGTGGCGTTTCGCTGCCTTTGTCTGCCTGCAGATACCATGGCCGGAAGCCATAGGCGTTACACGGGGTTAAATACTGCTTTAGGACGCTCAAAGTAGTTGAAGCAGAATGACCGACATAGAACTAGATGATGTTGCGTGAGTAAGCGTCGATTGCGGCGTATATCTCGAAACTATACGCCTTGAGCTTGTCATGGCCGTCAATGCACCATTGATAATTTGGCCCTGGCACAAGGAACTGTCCCTTCTTCCGCCGAAACATCCTTTTCCGGATATCGACCTCATGTAATGTAATGTAATGTAATATTATTTAACGCCGGGGGATCCTATATAAGGCAAAAGGCGCTCGCACCGGCTGCCCACGCAGTTCTTAGATTGAGAGGGAGGGGCGAGATGATCTTGTAGTGGGGATGAGGTCTCAGTGAGCTACAAACGGCTCTAGAGAACAGGTCTCTTGGGGTCGCTCTGACGGGGCCTAGGTGAATCCTAAGGCCGTGCTAGACGGTGCTTCGGGGCTTAGAGGTCGACGTTGGGTAGGGTTCCGCTTCGCTGGTGTGGTGTCCCTGTGTAGGTAGTTCTCGTTCTCGGTATCTAGTACAGGTCGTGTCGAAGAAGGAGGAATGGTTGATCTGTTTGACGAAGCTGGGCCAGCCTAGGCCTAACATTGCGTCGACGTATTGGTTGTGTCCCAACCAAGGGGGGTTTTTATTAGCCTTCCTGCAGAACAGAGGGTGTGCTGGTGTCTTGTAGGCACCGCATGAGCAGGTCATCTTGGCGTCTTCGTGGTTGAAGCGTCTATGGTACTTCTCGAAGTCGCCGTGGCCAGTCCTTGCGGCGATGACCCAGTGGAGTTCCCTCCTCGTGAGTGTCTCTATTTCGGCAGTGGGTTTAAGGGGCGCTTCAAGTTTGAGGCCGGCATATCCTGTAGGCATGTTATGAAGCCACCACTGTTCGTAGGCTTGGCGGTGTTCCTTACGGAGCAGCCTGCGGACGTGACTGAAAGTGGGCTGGGGATCAAAATGCGGTCTTTTGCTGGCGCCCCTCTTCGCAAGCTGGTCGGCCATTTCATTGCCCATGATGTTCATATGCCCCGGGGACCATCGGCAGTCTATAGGGATATGGTGTTTCCTGACGTAGGCTCTGAAGTCGAGGATAGCTTCTTGTGAGGTGACCGGGGGGGTGCCGTTCAGGCACCAGATGACAGAGGTGTTGTCTAGGCAGACTGTTATGGCAGACGTGTCTTCCTGTATGCAGTTCTGGAGGCAGGCCACGAGGCCTGCCCTTGCTCCCTCCGCTTCTGCGTCGAAGACTCCTGCATGGGGTAGCGGGCGGCAGCCGGCGCGTATAGAGTCGTGGCTAGGCCCTTGGTATACTGCGTACCCGTATCCTGTTTTACGGCCTATCTGTGAGCCATCTGTGAAGACGAGGAGGTGCGTCAGGGGTAGCCGTGCCGTCCAAGTGTTAAACGCCTTAGTAGCCTCCTCTTTGGTAGCATGCGTAGGGGGGGTCGCATGTATGCGGGGGCAAAGAATCGGCCTTGGGAATAGTGGCACGCTGGTAGCGGCCTCTGTCAGAATGGTCGGTCTGACTGCGTTTCCACGGTTTCTGCGTGCTGTATAGTTAAGGATCCTAGGTACTAGGGGGTGCCCTTTGTCGAGTGTGCCGAGTCTCAGGGCATGCCTTGTGCGTGCCATGTCCAGGAGTAGTTGGATTGGAGGGGTACTTGACTCTCTGAGCATGGCCTCGATAGGGGTCGTCTTCCACACCGGGAGGGCCCCTCTGATGGCCGAGTTGATGGCGACTTGAAGTTTCCCTATAGTGTCTTGTAGGCCGTTTCTGACGCGGGGGAACGTGCCGTTAACCCTTTGCTTGCCGGGTCGTGTTGGGCCCGGGTACCTGATTTCCGTGCCGAATAGGGCCTTCGGTAGTACGATTGTGTGAACTGCTTTGCGCATCGCGGCAGGGGGGGCGCACCTATATACCCTATTAAGGCCGCGGATGTGGCCAGCCGCGGAACGGGCCTTAGCCGTCCTGATTTCGACGTGCTGTTTAAAGCCGAGTTTTAGGTCAAGCCAAATACCTAGCCACCTGAGGGTAGTGCTAGGGAGGATATTTCTGTCTCCATGGCTAATGGCTATCTGGGGCGCGCGGTGCGCCCGTGAGAAGTGAATGATCTCTGTTTTGTCTGGGTCGAATTTTACTCCGTTCTGGGCCCCCAGGCGAGAGTGGCAGTTAGAAGGCTTTGGGCTGCTTTGGCAGTGTCTTTGATTGTCTTGCCGACGCACAGGGTGCCGCAGTCGTCGGCATATCCGAATCTGTTACCTGGGGGTCCCATTTTATGGATCGGCTCCGTGTATAGAAGGAAGAGTATTGGTGACGCTGGGGAGCCCACGATATCGACCTCATTTGGGAACATGATCTTGTACATCGCAAAGAGAGGGTCTCGTGGTACCCAGAGCTGCTTTTGCTGACGAAGATATGGCTGAAGAAGGCTTTTACCATATCCGGAAATGGCATTAGATCGTTGTGTCATTTCGATGATGACTTGCTCTGTCTTCTCCAGCAGCGCAAGACGTTCTTCGTCGCTATTGATCCTACGTACCCAGCGGCGGTCTGGGTGAAGCCTTATACGCTTCAGACCTTCTTTGGTGATCTGCCAGCCCTGTCGCTGTAGAACGCTGAATGTCTGCTTTCCACTGAGCCCAACGCGGAATATCAGGTCGCGGGTAGCCTCTATCAGCTCTGGGCTTTCTTTGGTACGAGCTTGCTGGCGTGGGAGATCCCAGCTTGCGATTCGGCGAGAGATTGTGCTAAGATTGACGGTGACATGATGATGCTTCCTAAGTTTATACTGAATCCTGCGTCGCGAAACACCGTTGAGGTAAAGATGAGTGACATAGTCACGATGTTTATCGATTGAGCTAGGAGGACGTGCAATTTTTGGAGCGGGAGAAGTCGTAATGGGGGGTGGGTGAAATTCTGAATTCTGAAAACAGAAAAAAGGGGGCGGTGCACGATGGGCATCCGCACTAATCCGCAGCGGTATTGCGACTGGCCCGCAGCGGTGACTTGCCCGGAAAAGCTTAGCGTCACGTTGATCATTGGTGGAAGCCGACCAAACAAGGGGTAGGACCAGTACTTACAGAACCCTAGATCCCTTCCAAACGTCATTCCACCTTCCCTCTCATACCGTCACGTCCGTGGGAAGCTCATAGTCAACAACGCGTCATGCCCACGGTCATCCCGA
>NW_003315020.1:169677-195243 GCF_000150825.1 Verticillium alfalfae VaMs.102
CAGTACGTTTGAATTCCGAGCTATACACTCGTACGCTGACATCACGGCGCAGATACGGGTGCTGCGTGCTGGGACTGCGCAAAGAACGGCCACACATGCAGGCCGGTAAGACATTTCTGCGTTCTATCAGGTAGCAGGCCACTAACCAAGCTGCGTATCTAGGTCCCTGATGTGGCTCTTGCTGCCGTGCGTGCCTTTTGGGACCTGAACCGGCAGCTCAGCGGCGCGCATGGCGAACCGGACGAGGCCTGGCGTGCTGCTGCGCAGCGAGCAGCACAACAATTACGAGCTTGCGGCAGTGGTGCCGTCTCTCCTGGTACTCCACGACCAGCTCCTGCCTTGGCTTCGTTTGGCGAAGTAGCTTCGAGGAGCTTCGAGGAAAGCAAGCTTATAGCGCTGGAGACAATCGCTGACGCTGCTCGGCTCTGGATTGTGAGCATGGTCAAGTCGTCAGATGCAAGTTCGTGTACTGACTCCTTGTTCAGCAGCTCAATCAACCGGACGAAGAGGAGGAGGATGGGGAGGAGGACTAGGAAAACAAGGGAAACTGGGCAGTGCGGTTTCAAATCCGACTCCCACATGATGCTGCACCTTTCTTTGAAGAGGTTGAAATGTAATCTGCTGGTTCGCAGCGGACTCGCGGCTATCACAACATATTCGGTGCTATGCCCAAAATTCAGGAAAATCAAGCGGAGGTACAAAGAGCGATGTACTGCAGGACCAAGCCACGATGCTGCTAACCCGATTTGGCACTTTTGGAGTGATTTCGGGGGTTTTGCAACAGTCGCCCCTATAGCCTGCCGTAGTCGGCAGAATTCTGCCTGCACTAACAAAAAAGTGGCTGACGAATCAGAGGCCGTAAACCTGGCGCGTCCCTCAGGCGGATGCGCCCCTATCAATTGCCATAAATATACCCCCCTCGTCCGTCCTCTAAGAGCCTTAAGGAACGAAGCTCAAGTGGCATTTTGTCAAGCTATCGATACTAGTTTGTATGCCAACCGCCATGGGGATTGATACTGCATTGACCGAGAAGCGGCTCATGAGCTGCCTGGTCACAAGTCCTTACCCCTACCGGTACGTCTTTCTCACACCGGAATTTCCACCAATCTCAGTATCTGGGTTTCATCAGACGGTACGTGAGTCGTGGAGATGTCCGCATAATGCGGCACTCTCTACTGAAGAAAGCTCTCACCCCAGGGCACACAATACCACGAACAAAGATAGGCGATGATCGGATGGTAAGGTCTTAGAAAGTATCAGCGGCCCTGGTGCTGTTGGTATTGTTGGTAGTGTGGTAACTATTGAGCTCGTTCTGCTCCCGGACAATCTTCGTAATTAGATTGGCCATGGTGATTTCGATGATAAACTTGACACTATAGGCAACTGGATGGAATTGGGCGTAGAGGAAAGGGTTCGGAAACGACATCATGACGATGATGAGGATCTTCAATCGGAAGTTAGCCTTGCATACCGTAATACGGGGAGATTTATGACGGTACATACGTCCATGGATAGAGAGATAACAACCACACTGGCATTGAAGTTGAAGAGCCGCTTATATTTCGTCAGGCCTTCGGCTATCAGTTCGCGTCGGACCTTATGGAGAAAGGCTGCATTTAGAGCGAGGTCCATCAAGAGATAGATCACCTTCTCGACGCGGTCCCAGATCTCGTTGATGTGCAGCATTTGTTCGGATTGAGTAAGGCGGGCAGGTATCCATATGCAGGCAACTGCAATCTTAACAAAGCCTACAGCAACGAGGAGAGACAATTTCAAGTACTTGACTCTCCTCTTGTCAGCCATGATTAAGCCCAGCCGGTTCGCAATAATCTGCAAGGCTAGCTGTGTCTGGAGGGTCCAGAGGATGACGCTGCCAAAAAAAAAAAGCCAAAACTGCTCGTGTGCATCTGTTAGTAATGCAATCTGATGAAGGCCGCGCCCATGGATGATCTGCGCACCTTCCTTTGAGGTCACCCTGGATATACATTCAATTGATGATGGCTTGAAGGATATTGGTCACGAGTAGGATCCATATCCTTGTGAAATTATCGTCAACCCTGACTAGAGAAGGGAGAAAGAACTCTTACATCCAAGTGTAGAGGTTAAAGACTGACCTCGTCCTCTTGTGAATGGCAAACGTTTGCTGTGCGGCTTTGATGGCCGTCAAAATACAAAACCCTATGTTGATGCCGAAGTATATACTTGGGATCTCTAGAGAGTATACCGGTGCTCCAAAGTCTCCAGACCCCATATTGAATCTCGTCGCCCTCGATGGATTGACTAAGATGCTTGAACACAGTGAGTAGAGAGCAATGCCACAGGAAACATCGCCATTGAAGTAGGTCAGGCAGAGGAGCATTGGCCACGTTTATGTCTCACGGGAGCGCAAGAATTGTGGTCGCCAAGAAACTGTGGTATTCTGGAAGCCTGCGGTACCTTACCTATCTCGCTGTCACAAAATCCTATCATCTGCTAAAACTCAAGTATTGTGACAGGCCAATTGGAATAAGCATTCATATGACACGGCAAACACCCACGCAACTGCGCCAGAAGCCAACATTTGAAGTTTATGCCTAAGGGTTCATGTACGACTTTGACGGCCTACAGGGGTTGCCGTTGTAAAACTCAAAAACCACCTTTCAACAACCTAAATGGGTCTGTATGGACAAATTCCCGTCCCGCAGTACAATGACTCATGTACCTCAGCACATAGATCCTATGAGATTAGGCGCTGCAGCAGCAGCGGCGGGACCCACAGCGGACCAACGCAGAGGAACTTTCACAAACAACACAAATAGCCTGCTACTGGCTCTAGGCCACCAGGCGTAATAAACTTGTGTGTGTGTGTATGCCCCTCACCTACTGTATAGGACAATATCATCGCTTCCTCTTCCTCGCTCTCCCCGTCCAGTTTGTTGAGCTGCTCGTCGATCTGCCGGTTCAGCTCCCAAAAAACACGCACAGCAGCAACAGCACCTGAAGCGCTAATCGGCCCAGGTCTTTACTAACGCAGTCACATGTGAGCCTTGTCATATTATAGACTGCCTGTCTTTCTTTGCGCCGCTAACCAGGTAAGACACTGCCGTCGAGCCATCGTATATCATTTCTTTCGTTGTCCGAATCACAAGCTGCTGAAATTCGGTGGCGTCAGCTGGCCAGAGGAGGCGGCTCCTATCCCGGGATGGCTCGTGGACGGACCTTCCGAGCCACTGAAGGGTCGGAAGCGCCGGGGCCGCGTTCAGGTCCGTGTGCGGGGCGTGACGGTGGCTCGGAAGCGCGATTGGATCGGGGAGAAGGCCCTTTGGCCGTGTGGGGTACCGTGCTCGCGGAGTCGCTAACACTGGCTCGGGAGCGTAGGACCATGACATCCACTTTTTCGTTCCAGTGTCCGGCCTGTGGGGGACGAAGTCGGACTCTGCAACCTCCACGTGGTGTCGCCTGGGAACCTATTCAATTCTTTTGAATTGAATAGAGCCAATGCAGAGACGCAATCGCACGAAAGTGCAGCAGGGCGCGATCGCCACGAGTTTGCCTGCGGGCTGTTTGTGTTGTGATGGTCTGGAAGTGAGGGGTTTTTGGCGTCGCACAAAGCTTTTTCACACGCGCCCCAACGCAACAACCGCCAGCCAAATCGAAACGACGACGACGAATCGACGACAATCCGAGCTCGAGACGATAGCTCCTGTCCTACGAAGAGGGATACTAGGTACGAAAACCATCCGACGAAACTCTGATTCTCAGGGCGACGACAGGACACCCTCGGCCCTTCCGGGCTCTGAGACGACGAAGAGCGCTGAGTAGCCGCGAGGACCCGAACGAATACCTAAGTGGAAGAGCTGGAGTAATGGAAGCTGTTAAGATCTCGGGGAACAGAGTCGTTAAGGCCAGAGTGGCTACGGCTGGCTGGCCGGGACGCAGTCGGGAGCCTGCGAGGCTACTAGACGGCGACAGCGACCGCTTCGGCAGGAACATATGGTGGATAAGGGCAGGTTAGTCACAGACAAGAAGAGACCGCGCCGCTGGGCGGCCTTAGGACAGTCTGGGGCAAGACATGGTCGGCTTGTCAAAAACTAGCTCTCGAGCTAGCAACGCGCCTCGGAGACGAGGACAAGCAACGGGAAGCCAGGCCAGGGCTTGCCACCCTGGATAACTGGTGGGCCGTGGCGGATATACTCGATCTGTAAGGGTTACGAATGGTCTCGAGCTGCTATAGGAAGGAAGGCGTCGAAGAATTTGCCCCTAGGACGACCGAGGGATCTACGGTACGGTGTCGCCTTTTACTCGACTCGCACTCGAGGTGCCGTAACGGGAGGACTCCTAGGTGGTACTGCTCGCGCCGAGATGGCGCCGCGTATTCCGGACTTAGGCGTGGTGTCTCCGCTACGGGATTGACGTGACAGGCTTTAGGAAGGGGTATATTCGGCCGGAGAGGACGGACGCGCATGTCGGTGGACTTAAAGAGGGAAACGGCCTTGCGGTCTGCTTAAGGTGCAAACCTTCTATTTACTTGGCCAGGGTCTGGGCGGTGGCGAGCTGGCGGACCGGAAGCCGGTTAGAGAGTTGGTCGCTCTCTGACTATGGGACCCCGATATACTTAGGGTGACTTTGTATGTAACTTGTCCTGTGGGATGAGGGAGATAGCGGACTATAGGAAATAGAAGGCCGGGCCCCACGGCACCACCCGGGTCCAACAGACGTGGTCTTCTGCACGATCGACACGTCAAGGATCGAGGACGAACAAGACGAACAACTGACACCGGGCGCTGTTCGTACCCTCACGGAAGGCGAGGTCAGGGTGGACCAGAGCCAATCCGATTGGCGTTGCCTGGCTGTGACCAAAGACCCGAAGAAGCCTCGAATCAGAATTGCCTGCAGAAACGAGGAGGAGCACACCATGGTGAAACGGCTCGTGGGAGCCAAGCTGCCGCGGGGAGCCCGGATGCTGAGAGACGAACTCTACCCCGTCAAAGTCGACTACGTGTCCCGCACGGTGGTCGTGGATGAGGCGAATGCCATTCGTAGTGGAGCCGCCGAGGAGATTGGCAAAGAAAATGACGTTCAAGTTGCGAAGGTAGGCTGGCTTAGCAACAGGGATGTTCCGAAGGCGTACGGCTCAATGGTTATCTACCTCACGAAGAAGGCGGACGCGGAAAGGCTACTCGCGGAGGGTTACGCTTATGCGGGAGGACAATCCGGGAGGACCAAGGTCTTCGAATCTCGTCCTCGCCTCGACCAGTGCTACAACTGTCAGCAGGTTGGCCGCGGACACAAAGCTCACCAGTGCGACCTGCCCCAGATGTGCGGGCAATGCGCCAAGGAGGGTCACCACCACAGTGTTTGCACTGAGACTACCCTCAAGTGTGTTCCCTGCGGAGGTCCTCATGCGTCGTTCAGCAGAAACTGCAAGAAGCTCTACCCTTCTTTGAATGAGTAGCACGCTCCGGATAATCCAACTCAATGTGCGAAAACGCGGCGAGGTTCACGAGAGCCTCATGAACGACGAGGACATTCAGGACGCAGCGGTGCTGGTCATTCAGGAACCACAAGCACGGATGATCAAGGGACGGTTATTGACGACTCCGATGGGACATCACGGATGGACAAAGATGGTCCCACCAACGACTGGGGAAGGACGATGGGCGATCCGAAGCATGCTTTGGATAAGGAAGGATTTGGGGGCGGAACAGGTGTTGATAGAGTCTCCGGACATGACAGCAGCACTGTTGAGGCTCCCAGAGAGACTGGTACTGGTGGTGTCCGTGTACGTGCAGGGGATGGACACCCAGGCATTACAGGAAGCGTGTAACACCATACGTAGTGCGGTCGCGGATGCTAGGAGAGCCGCAGGAGAGGTGGTGGACGTGGTCATTGCGGGCGACTTCAACCGCCACGATCAACTATGGGGAGGAGACGACGTGTCTCCGGTACGACAGGGTGAAGCCGATAACATCATCGACCTAATGAACGAGCTCTCCCTCTGCAGCATGCTCCCACGGGGCACGAAGACATGGCAAGGCGGAGACCACGAATCGACAATCGACCTTGTGCTGGTGTCAGAGGACCTAGCTGCGTCCATGATCAAGTGTACGACGCACGGGACAGAGCACGGGTCGGACCACCACACCATCGAAACGATCCTTGACGTATCAGTTCCGACCCCGAAAGCCCAAGGCCGACCTCTATTCAAAAACGCGCCATGGAAGGAAATCAACACCCGAATCTCTACGGCACTCGAGACAGTCCCGATGGAAGGCACGGTCCAAGAGAAGACGGACAGACTCATGTCAGTGGTGCTGGGAGCAGTACAGGCCTTGACACCGAAAGCCAAACCATCGCCATACGCGAAGCGGTGGTGGACGGCGGATCTTACGCAGCTCCGCCACATCCACACACATTGGACAAACCGGGCGAGGGCAGCAAGACGGGCAGGACGGAACGATGAAGCACTGGAGAACACGGCCAAGGGAGCAGCGAAACAATACCATGATGCCATTCGACAACAGAAGAAAACCCATTGGAATGACTTCCTGGCCAACAACGACAACATCTGGAAGGCCGCCAAGTATCTGAAGTCTGGCGACGATGCGGCGTTCGGCAAGGTGCCACAGCTTGTGAAGGCTGATGGCACACGGACGACCAACAGCAAAGAGCAAGCGGTTGAACTGCTTACCACTTTCTTCCCGTCCCTACCGGAGCATATCGAAGAGGAAGGGGAGAGACCTCAACGCGAATCAGCTGTTAACATGCCCAACGTCACGATGGAAGAAGTCGAACGCCGTCTTTTCGCGACGAAATCGTGGAAAGCACCTGGTGAGGACGGGTTGCCAGCGATGGTCTGGAAACAGATTTGGCCAGCCGTCAAGCACAGGGTCCTGGCGATTTTCCGCGCATCACTAGAGGAAGGAGTACTCCCCGACCAATGGAGGCACGCCAAGATCATCCCGCTCAAAAAGCCCGGCAAAGCAGACTACACCATCGCCAAGGCTTGGAGGCCCATCTCGCTCCTCGCCACGCTCGGCAAGGTTCTCGAGTGGGTTGTTGCGGAGAGGATATCCCATGCAGTCGAAACGCACGGGTTGTTGCCTACGAACCACTTCGGGGCCCGCAAACAGAGGTCAGCAGAACAAGCGTTAGTGCTGCTGCAAGAACAAATCTACGCAGCATGGAGAAATCGTTGGGTGGTCAGCCTCGTGAGCTTCGATGTGAAGGGAGCGTACAATGGAGTGTGCAAAGAGAGACTTATTCAGAGAATGAGAGCGAGGGGCCTCCCAGGAGGGTTGCTCCGTTGGGTAGAGGCATTCTGCTCAGATCGGACGGCGACAATTCAGGTCAACGGCCAAGCATCAGAGGTCCGGACCCTGCCGCAGGCCGGACTACCGCAAGGATCACCACTGTCACCCATCTTGTTTCTGTTCTTCAACGCAGACCTTGTACAACAGAAGATCAACTGCTATGGGGGAGCTATAGCCTTCGTCGACGACTTTACAGCCTGGGTCGCTGGCCCAACCACGCAAGACAACCGTAAAGGAATTGAGGCAATCATCGAGAAGGCATTGGACTGGGAGCGGAGAAGCGGTGCAACTTTCGAAGCGGACAAGACTGCGGTCATCCACTTCACCCGATGGGCCAAAAGGTCCGATTCGGAACCCTTCACTATCAAAGGGCAAACAGTCGAACCCAAACAGCATGTCAAGATCCTCGGCGTGATCATGGACATTGGACTCAGGTATAGGGAACACATTGCAAGAGTGGCGACCAAGGGATTGGAGGCTGCTATGGAGCTGAAACGACTGAGAGGATTGACCCCGGCGACAGCACGGCAGCTATTCACGGCCACCGTGGCTCCGGTGGTGGATTATGCCTCTAACGTCTGGAGGCACCGATGCAAAGATCGGACGGCGGCAGCAATCAATCGCGTCCAAAAGGTCGGAGCGCAGGCAATCATTGGAGCGTTCATCGCGATAGCCACGAGCGTAGCAGAAGCGGAGGCTCACATCGTCAGTGCACCAGAGCGATTCACGAGAAGGGCTATCAAGCTTTGGACGGATCTCCACGCACTGCCCGAGACCAACCCGCTTCGAAAACTGACTGCTCGCATGCGGAAGTTCAGGCGTTTCCACCGCTCACCATTTTTCCAACTGGCAACTGCGCTCAACGAGATTCCAATGGAGAACCTGGAAACCATCAACCCATTCACACTTCCGCCGTGATGGAAAGAATGCAGACCATTGCCGAATGAATGACGACTCAACATCGACGCGTGTCGACCAGGACGCGATGGTGCGCATCGCCGTCAGCAGCTCGGCACGAAACGAGCTGGTCGGGGTCGGCGGAGTCATCGAGGGACCAGGAACGGTGCCCGAGACCTTTTCTTTCACCCACGGCATGAGGACCGATCAGAACCCGTTTTCCGGAGAACTCGTGGCGGCGGCGTACGCGCTGCGGTTTCTGCCACAGCTAAGGGGCCAGAGGGTAACGTTACTGACAAGTAACAAAGCCGCGGTGCTGACACTTCGAAACCCCCGTCAACAATCTGGACAAGAGTACGTTCGCTGCATCTACGAAGCGGTCACTCGACTTCGAGAGACCGGAAACACCATCGCAGCCGTTTGGCTGCCTAGTCATCTCGAGGACGACCTCCTGAAGAGAGCGAAAGGAGAAGCACGCAAGGCCAGCCGAGAGGGCGCCTCACCAGAAAAGCAGTTCCCGAAGATGCGGTCCACCACCCTCAATGCTGCAAGACGCAAACTACGTGTAGAGAGACGACTACCGGACAAGGTTGGAAAACTCTCGAAGGAAATAGATATAGCTCTTCCTGGCAAGCACACTCGAGAACTATACAACAACCTTTCCTGGATAGAAGCGAGCATGCTGGCCCAGCTCAGGACAGGCATGGCGAGGCTCAACGCGTCACTTTTCCGAATCAAGGCAGTAGCGTCAGCCCAATGCGCATGCGGACACGCGAGAGAGACGGTAGAGCACTTCCTCCTTCGATGCACACGGTGGGCAACACAACGCGCCGAGACACTCATGTGCCCTGGCGCACAAAGAGACAACGTTTCTTTCCACCTGGGAGGAAAGACAACATCAGATGGTGATGACTGGAAGCCAAACATGAAAGCAGTCCGAGCTACAATACGCTTTGCGAAGGCCACGGGCCGGCTAGAGAATGTGTGATCCTTGATGAGACCTATCACGGCAAACCCAACCCCCCCCCCCTTCCCTACTAATCGAACCTAACACCCACACCTCGTGTCAATAACAGCAGGCGCCGCTTCAGTCGCCGTAGATAGGACTCTGAACACTTGAAGAATAGCCTTCAAGCAGCTTGCCAATACAATCTAAACCCCATGAGAAACCGGCGGAAAGACAGAAGACGAGAAAGCAAGAGCGGAAAGACGACCCCTTATGGGCTTGGGAGTTTCGGACAGACTACAGGAAGCGACCATGTACAATAGCGAATAGTGCCTTATTGGCTCTAGGCCACCAGGCGTAATACACTTGTGTGTGTGTGTAATTACTAGCTGGTATTTGTTGGACTTCTCATCATGCGACTAGTCACATCTAATGTGTTCTCAGCCTGTGCAAGAGATAATTTCGAGAGAACGGAACACCCTGCGGAGTATCTCTGCCTCCTAAGGTCAATGAACCCATAATCGAGCTACTCAGTGGCTAAAGGGGAATTTATCAGGAGAATCGGCGACTTTAACGTGGTCCGAAGTTAGTCCTTTTCGATGGCGGGGAATCTTTCTTGCTGATTCATGATTACAAAGATCTATCTAAAGGGGGGATAAAGGTACAGTAGGCGATATAGTACTAATAGGTAAAGACTCTAAATAGAGGGAGGGAGAGGCGTTTAATTATAACTATATAGTATAGTTTTACTCAATTCCTAGGAATAATTCATCCAAGGCCTCGTCCTAGCGAGATACTCGACAACTAGACCCTTATAGAAGTAATACATATCGTGACGCGGGCGACCCAAAGCTAGGTCGCAGCGGTCCGCTGAATTTAAGGGCGGACTACCTGCAGGAGTGATCATAAGGGCCTATGAAAGCGATCAGTGGATTATAAATTCACGAATCAGTATTCTTATTACTAAAGTCTATACGACAACTTGACTCTAAAACCTTAATCTAATAAAACTTGAATCCAATAAAACACCTTCTATGACATCTTCTAGGTTGTGAATGATTGGCGAGCAGCGCATGGAGCTAAATAAACATCGGGTACTCCATTACTTGTAAGAGGTGAATAATTCATGGGGCTGGGATCGCAATTCAGCCAGTGATAGTAATCAACGGTCCCGAGAGAGCTCAATGCTGATTTGTGCAGCGGTTCTCGACTCGTATGAAGATACAAGGAATTTAATTGCAGTATAAGCCCAGCCAGTCTTGGAGTCAAATCGGACATACTGAGCGCTTAGGTCAAGGGCCATCACTGGTTAACCAAGAAGCCCAAATTGCTCACCCCAGCTCACCCTTACAAAGACTTTCGTTTGTATGCTTAAAGCAGCGAGGCTCACCCAACTCACCTTTGTTAGGAGAGGGCTAATACCCGGAGAAGCTCCGAATGTAAATCTGCGCAGATGGCCCTCCAGATACTTCGCCCAGCGACATCCTAGGAGCTCAACCAGCCTATGAAGTCACCCCGTCGTTCTTCCTCTCAAGCATGTCCCACACTTCAGGCGAAACCTCGATTTCCTTCATTTCCTTTGGAACATTCTGTCCGACCAATTTCCTCCTCCCGATCACAATTTGATCTCCCTTCTTATTGCCCAAGATGCCGTTCAGAGTTGTGCGAGAAGCAAGCTGCAGATGTTTCGTACCATCAACGAGAAACAGCACAAGGGACACCCTCTCGGCATCCTTAACTCCTCAGACGATAGGTTACTGAACCGCATATTGAAGCTGTACGATGCTCAATTGAAAATATTTGAGTCCTGGGTATCAATATTCTGGACGGCCAACTATCGTCACGATAGTCGACATCGTGTCAAACCAGGGCATCTTGCGGCGCTGAACGGACATGTTGGTGTATTGGCGGAGCTGATACCAACACATACGATGACAATCGACGAAGCAGATGGCAACGGCAGGACGATGCTAACTTGGGCAGCTCAAAATGGCCACGTCGACATTGTCCAGCTGCTCTTAGACAAGGGGGCGGACGTCAATGCGCAGGGTCTCTGGCATGGCAGCGGCCTACATGGGCCCTCATACAAGGGTGGCGAGTACGGCAACGCTCTATATGCCGCCTCATGCGAAGGTCACGCAGAGATTGTCCAGCTGCTCTTGAACAAGGGGGCGGACGTTAACGCGCAGGGCGGCAAGTACGGCAACGCTCTGCAGGCCGCCTCAATCAGAGGCAACGTCGAGATTGCCCAGCTGCTCTTAGACAAGGGGGCAGACGCCAACGCGCAGGGCGGCGAGTACGGCAACGCTCTATATGCCGCCTCATACGAAGGTCACGCAGAGATTGTCCAGCTGCTCTTGAACAAGGGGGCGGACGTTAACGCGCAGGGCGGCAAGTACGGCAATGCTCTATATGCCGCCTCAATCAGAGGCAACGTCGAGATTGCCCAGCTGCTCTTAGACAAGGGGCAGACGTCAATGCGTAGGGCGGCAAGTACGGTAACGCTCTGCAGGCCGCCTCAATCAGAGGCAACGTCGAGATTGTCCAGCTGCTCTTAGACAAGGGGGCAGACGTCCAGCGTCTCGATTCGTTGGGCCGCACACCGCTCTTCTTGGCCGCGAGGTACGGGCATATTGACATGGTTCGCGTTTTACTCGCAGATCCTAACATTGACAAGACAGCAGAGGATTGGTGCGGTTCGATACCACTCTCTGCTGCGGTACGAAATGGCCACGCTGGCATCGCTGTCATGCTGTTGTCGAATGACAACAGCACGCTGAACGATCAAGATTCTTTTGGTCACAGTCTGATATGGTGGACGCGTCGTGGCGACCACGCCGACGTTCTTCTGGTTTTACTTCGTCACGCAGCGGAGAAAGACATGTTTGTAGATAGAGATGATCCTCCCATGATTGTGGAATGGACCCTGTTTGATACCCAGCAAGCATGGTGTGATGTCTATACGCTCACCATATCTCGTGGAACGGGCCTTTCTTGTAAGACGTGTTGTGGCGGAGGATTCTGCATATGCAAAGATTGCGTCGCACTGGGGTTCCGGTGCTGCGAATCGTCCCATTCTTTGGTGGCTCGATAGTGGCATTTGGTTGATGAGGGACTGCCGCGGCAACGTTGAACGAGGCGAAAATAGCATTTTAAGTGGCTGGAGGATGAGGATTGTCGAGGTAGCTCGCCCGTTAATACAGTATCTATCTGACTTATTCTGTCATCACTGTCATCATGGCAATTGGTCATCCACGTCCTTTGTGTTCCAGATGGTCGTGGCCCCACACGGATGGCCTTGATCCAGACCGGCGTTTGTTCCAGTGACACACCTTTCATACATCACACTGTGAGACCCCACTTCTTGGGCTTAAAGATGTTTTAATATTTACCCAGGCGGACGCTCAAATCGGCCGCTACTGTACAGTACTAGCTGTACTATCACGGAACCACCCGGGACCGAACAAGGGCGATCAAAGAAGAGCTCCAGAGAGACTCCAAGATTTAAAGCATTCACTATTTCGTTGAAATACGGCATCAGATTGATCGTGGGTGGGTTGGTCTTGACGCGGGACGGCGCGACGCGAACTGGTGGATCCCACTCCACGTGGCGCCCCACCTTCAGCCATGGTGACCGAACGCGACACGATCAATGTCGCGTCGGATGAGGAAGAGAGGGATGGTGGTGAGAGGCGACAACTTCGACCGAGGCCCAAGCCGAGCAACAAAGCCATCGGCAATCGAGCCACCGACAACGAAGCCATCGAAGATGAAGCTATCGACAATCAAGCAACCGACAATGCGACCGATGATGCGGAAGTCACGAAGCGAAGAACCAAAGGGCGCGGTACCAAATCGACGGTGCGACGACCAATTTCCGGGACCAACGGGGGGCAGCTGGACGGAAGGGCGTTGCTACGCGATATGCAGAAACAGCTGGAACGACAGACATCCATCCTCGAACAAGTCCTAGGAGAGTCTCAGGCGCAGGCAGCACGAATTGAAGAGCTCCAAAACCAAGTCAACGAGCTAAAGGAAGCCCAACATGCGACTACGACCGAGGTCCAGGCTTTACGTGAAAGCATCGTAGCAAGCACGGCAACGGCAGCAGAGCAGCGCAGAGCCGAAGCTTCGTATGCAGACGTCGCCCGAATGTCACCGACCAGCAATGCGAGGCCGTCTACCACGGTAGCACCACCGACCCAAGCAGACACGCTCTTCTGCACGATCGACTTGTCGAGAATCGAGAACGAACAAGATGAACAGCTCACACCGGGCGCTGTTCGTATCCTCACGGAAGACAAGGTTAGGGCAGAGCAAGGTCAGGATAACTGGCGGTGCCTCGCCGTGACCAAAGACTCCAAGAAGTCCCGAATCAGAATCGCCTGCAGAAACGAGGAGGAACTCAAGCTGGTCAAGCGCGTGGTGGAATCCAAGTTACCCCGAGAAGCTAGAATGCTACGAGACGACCTCTACCGCGTTAAAGTCAACTATGTAAAACGCACGGTGGTCCTGGACGAGAAAGACAAAATCCGCATCGACATCGCCAAACAGATCGGCCAAGAAAACAACGTTCAGATTGCGAAAATAAGCTGGCTCAGCATCAACGGTCCTCCAAAAGAATACGGCTCCATGGCTGTTTACCTCACCAAGGCGTCAGATGCGGAGAAGCTGTTGACGGACAGATTCATGTACGCCGGGGGAGAGTCTGGACGGACCGAAGTCTGGGAACACCGAGTCCGCCCTGACCAGTGCTACAACTGCCAGCAGGTCGGGACCGGCCACAGAGCCTACCAGTGCAGCCGGCCCCAAGTTTGCGGGGGATGCGCCAGAGAAGGTCACCACCACAGCACTTGCGATGAGGCCATCCTCAAATGCGTCCCCTGCGGAGGTCCCTATGCGTCGTTCAGCAGAAATACCCTCAATACGGCGAGGCGTCAACTACGCGTAGAGAGGCGACTGCCCGACAGCGTTGGAAAGCTCTCCAAGGAAGTCGACAAAGCATTGCCCGGCAAGCATACTCGACAATTGTACGACAACCTTTCCTGGATAGAGGCAAGCATGTTAGCCCAGCTCAAATTGTACGACAACCTTTCACCTAGGGGAAGGCATACATATGTAGGTAATATACCGTACAAACACATCAATTCAACATTATCAGGCTATCAGACTTTCCTTTGAGTTTGGTACAGTAGTGCACCTGGAGGGACCCCTTCGTGCGGCCGGGGTAGGACTTCGTGAACAGTTCATGAATCTTTGTCCAAGACAACCGTTCATCCTCCTCCTTAAGCCTCATCAGACAATGGTCTTCATCCTTCGTGAATGGTCTGCCCGAACTTGAGGCATGCTTCTTCTTGTGTCGTTTCCTAGCTGAACACCAAGGGTCTCGTGTCTCTGTAATGCGGTGATCCCGGCGATGATCCGCACGCCGGTCCCATGAGAACTGGAGCTGGAATGTTGCCACGCCGTTCACTGTCACACGCTTCAGAGCGACGTCCTGCAATGGCCACTCCTCAAACCGGGCGACAGACCGGTCCGTGACAGAGTCTCGGTCGGACGATTGATGAGAGGATGATGATGGGGTAGCGATACCACGAGTTCGGGCATTTCCCGTGGCACAAGTGTTGGCACCGGCCGCTGACAACCTCGAGGCTTGTCGCAAGGTTCGACGTTGAGCCGCAACGACCTGTGGAGATGATGACTTGCGACGTTTTGGTGCCGGCATAACATCTCCGTCTAGGCCGTCGTTGCTCCTTTCTTCTATGCAGTTGATCGACCTCGTTGTATAGCTTGTGTCGTTGTCGCTTCCGTCTTCAGACGATGAACCGTCATTGGAGTCGGAATCATGGTTTGCTTTGTGTTGGAAACGGGCACCTAGTGCGTTGCGGGATATAGCGCGCAGACGTGCGCTGTATCGCTGAGGGGTGCTATGGGTAGGGCGTGCACTTCGGGTTCGTCTGAGTCTGAGCGGCGAAATGGGATCGTGCGTTCGCGCCTGCAGCCGCGGTATGGTGGTGGGCGTGGATACAGGTGACGTGCCACATGGCGATGGCCCGGTGGACGTCACAGAGTCTTCCAAGTCGTAGAAAGTGTTGCCAGTCGTGCAGGGGGAGATGGTATCTTCTTGAGCGCGTCTCGTGTCCTGCGAGTTGGGTTGGACTAACTGTAACCCCACGCACATCGATGGGGATAAGTGGGACACAAGGGAGGAGACAGGCAGAGACGAGGCTAAAGCTGGCATGCCTTCATTTGTGTCGACTGCTGTCGCATGACACGGACCTCCCTTGTCAGCGGTGCCATCGATGATCTGGTCCAAAACCTGTCTGTCCGAGGGCGAAGGCAGAAGCCACCGTTCCTGAGCTTCGATATCTGGCTCGACTGAGCTGCCCCGAGATGTGTTGCCGGAAGAATGTGGTAGACTGCCGGCGTGGCGCGACAAGAGGTGGAGCGTGTCGTAAGCAGTGCCTGAGAGCGGCATCGAGGGGCTTTGGGTCCGTTGCATGTTGGTGTCGTCTTCGAATGCAGGGGCACCGGGAGCGGGGAAGAGGGTTTGCTGAGGGGAACTCGACGGGGTTTGTAAAGTGCATTGCATCAGAGGGAAGCCTCGATCGTATGACGACGCTGCATCGGCTCTTAGCTTTTCGGCAGGTTGCAAATTGGCGTCGACAGGAGATGGTTAACTCGGTCGAAGATCGGGCCGACGGGGAATTTCGAGATCGTTCGCGGGCTAACGCATCCATTAGGAAGTGAGGCCTGCTTCTCGGGCCTAGGCCTAGAAGTGCTGCTTCGGGCGTCTCCATCGCTGCTGCTCTCGCCGTCGCTGCCGTCGTTGTCTGATATTACAATGACACCTTCCCAGGTCGGGTCTTTGCCGCATAGCCTCGGCTGCTCGGCACGCTCATCGGGTGCGGAGAGAACCTCGTTTCTGGGAATGGCTAAAGTTGATAGTCTCGGCAGGTTCGGCGCTTTGGGGTCGGGCTCGTAGAATTCTATGCGATCAAGACTGACTTGCATGGCTGCGAAGTTTGAATATGCCAGTCCGGCTTGATAGATTTCTGGCGAGTGAGGAAAGAGTACGGTGAAGAAGTTAGGAAGTCAAAGAGGGGTCTAGGAGAACGTCCCGGGCTTTATAGACAATCCCTAGTTTCGCTGATGATCCCGAATAAGTCCTTGCCAGAGTCATGTCAGCAAACGTCAGGACTTGCTGGTAGGCAATATCGGATAAATGCTTAGCACGAACGAATTTGCCCCAGGCCCTACGACGATCGACCCGCCTGATAATTGCATCACCTCCCTCGATGGTGTTTCTGTAGCGGATCGTCGTAAAGCATCGCGTCCTCGGCCGTCCTCCAATCGCATCGGTTGACATCGTACGACTCTCGGACTCGCCGCTTTCCAAGAACCGAGTCATTGCCTACCAACTGCGTTCCCTTCGTCCGAGGAGGAACTGAAATGAACTAGTCAGATCTCCAAGCGAAACCTGATCGCAGGGGGTCCATCCCGTTGGTCTGACCCGGTGGCGCTCTAGTACAAGGCCTGGAGGCCTCACAGGTTGGGGCCAAGAAGCAAAATGCGCCGCGATGCGCCGTCCTTCCGTGACGAAGCTATCGATCGTATTCGGCTTCTTGTTCTACACGAAGCGGGGGCGGGCGGCCAAGTCCTGCTAGGGTGTCTTGCACTATGTGTCGCACGAAACGCCCAGGCGAAGAAGAGTGGCAGCGAAAAAGCGAAGTATGGAACCGAGTCGTCCAATCGCAAGGTGTCGGCGTAGGCGATGGTGCCGAGTGAGGGGTTAGGGGTGTCGAATTGGGAAGGGGATTGCCCGAGACGCTGCCATGCAGGAAACTAGCCTCAAGCTCGTTGCAAGGGCAGGCGGCAGGAGACGTCAGCCGGGGCGGCTTGCTCAGCGCGAGCACTGGGAACGCTCACTGGGCTTTGGGCGTGCGAGACCAGTTAGGCGGGTGGACCACAGTCAAGGATCGCCAGAGCTGAGACGAGCGGCCGGGAACGCGGCAGGGACAATGGTCGAGTTGGCGATCGAGGTCCTGCTTCGAGGATGCGGCCATTTCGGGGAGGCCGGGCGTCCAGCCGGGCTAAGCAGGCAGCAGCATGATAGCGGAAATGAAGGGGCAGGGGCGGAGCCGTCGAAAACGAGGCAGGCGAGCTGGGGAGCCAGGACGGCACGACGGCGAGGAGGAGGTCAAAAAGTATAGAGTACGAGCGACGACGTCGCGGCGGGAGGACGCCTACTTATGGAAGAGGAGGGGCGGGGCCCGTGCGCGGGAGCGGGATGGCCACAGGCCCAGCGCCGCCGACGTGGCGCGATGCCCGTTTGGGCGCGCCGCCAAACCCGGCGGGGCAGGCAGCGACTTCGCTATTACTTAATATAAACGAGCCTCCTCATATAAAAGAGAGCTTTCGAAGTTCTACGAAGACATTAACGAATTACTAAAGAAAACACCGACGATAGTATTCTCTATACTAATCTCAAGCGCGTTTCTAATTAATGGATGTCCTTTAATTTACTCTATAATTATAAAGACTTAAAGCTCTATAATATATCGGCAGAGTATACTCCTCTAATAGGTATATACTTAGGGAATTAAGATTATTATATAATATCGGATATATCTACGAAGAGAGGGTTAGAATAAGAATAAAGTAAATCGTTAACACTAAAAGAAACTAACTACATTATATAAACTTCGCTTTATACCTTATCCTACGCATCCGGGACTACTAGCTGAATCGGAAGCCGCACGACGAGCAACAAGCTGTTACGACCTGGCAGCTTCCAAGGGGGAACACTGTCAGAGGGTTAGGGTTCCTGTTAGCAGAAGCTTAGGTTGTGACTCTGAGACGATGTGGTGTCGTAAGGCGTTGCGCACTCGTTACAATGGATACAACCGCGCCTCGGGAAGTTACAAGATGAGATGGGCATCCTACGCGTTAGCAAGTCATAATGGATTACGTGGTGAAACAGTGATCCAGGAAACACGTAGTGAGCCATTCCAACATGGCCTCACCATTGAATAACAAGGAGCATTAAGGATAGGACAATCGGGTATAGGGATGGACATCCTTTTACACTTTCTCACGATAGTGATCAATCTGAGTCTTTAAATCCATTAAAACGTGTAAAGCCAAACGACACCACGTTCAGAGTCACGTTCTCAGGTTTAATATATACTCTCGACAGGTATACTACGCTGGGACCGGAAGAATCTCATGTACCAAGGGTTTCGTGAATCAGGACCTGATTCACGTGGCACGACCCTGATGGTGATTGGTGCGACCCTGGCTTGTTCGTATGGTCTCTGCGCCCTCGAATCAGGTCCGGATTCAACCACATCGCACGACGCATTGCGGATCGCGTTCACAGTAAATCAGGTCCTGATTCTGCTCCGCTACCAAATCCATCACATTTTTTCTCCACCCTAAACCAGGTCGGCCTGTCATCTCACATACACGTGGGGCACCACGATAACGGCGATGCGTACGACAACTATTGGTTAGTCTACTTTACACCATGACGAGGGCGCTCGCGCTGTACCCTCTAGACGGCACCTGACAGGAAACCGGGTTTCCGATCCAGACATGCGATTCGGGTTCCATACTACGTCGGCCGCTGGCACCGGCTCCTCTCAGAAAGGCTCGCTAGGAAGGCCTCTTGTACGAGCAAGCTAGAAAGAAACGGAAGAGGGAGGATCGGGAGGCAACGCTCCTCGCGAGCGTACAGCATACAATACTTCACGACGTGCTTCTCCTAGTGTGTGGTCATAAAACGTGCCGCATCGCCTTGTCGCCTGCAGCGAGTAGCGTCAACGACCATTTACGGAATCGGCATGACGTGTCCACCGACAAACGGAGAGAGATCGCAAGCATTATCCGAGAAAACCAACTTCAGGAAGAGTGTCATCGTCTTCGAGGCCCGACAACGGCCCGCCACGACCCGACAACTCCCCTTACACCGACCAACTTCAACTGCACGATGGGTTCCAATGCGAATCCTACTCGTTCCGTACAATCAGCAAGCCGATAATGGTACGGCATTTTAAACAAGAACATTCGACCGTAACTACCAAAGGCAGGTACCGACGCAGCGCTACCTCCGTCCTCCTACAGTCGTGGATCAGGAACCCGCCCTGGTCCGAACACTAGACTGTGCCCCGGAGCGGCGATACCAGTACCGATATCGGGCTCGATACGACGACTACGGCGACGCGCCACCTACACGACGTGCTCGCCCACGAGAAGATTTTCCATCAGTTTACACCACGTATACAACAGGTACCGACAACATACCGGTCTCCTTCGGGCCATGACGACGCCGGCGAGACACCTTATACAGAAATGCAACCGTGGCTCGCGCGGACGCAGTGGCAGCGTACCTACCGCGACATAGACCGCCGGCTTCTTCGCTTATTAACCTTACGACCCCAGGCGCGCCCTTATGCCCTGTTCCTGGGGACCGAATAATAGGGCGGGGCCGAGCTCCTCAGTCCCGCGTCCGGTAAAGCGAAGATTAAAGCGCTCTACGAGGCCACGGATCGCATCATTACGCGATACGAGGAAACGACAACGACGACAGGACGAAATACCTTATACTAGTTAAACAGCGTACGACCTACCAGCTACTTCCCGAAACCCTTCCGGTTCGTAGCCAAAGAACAAACCCGACAGATACAGACATCAAGCCGAGAACGGGAGACGTGAAGTCGTACCCAAGATTTCGTCTGGGCATACCTTTCGTTGAAGCCCATAGCTATTAATGGTATATCCTGCTGTGATAGTGATTGACCCTGGCGATACCATCGCTCCCAATAGATACGTAAGCTGGTACGAGACTCGTGAAGCCATACTAACTGCTCTGGCGTCGTCCACTGCGCCTCCAGCCATCGCATTCCTAGCCCAGGGTGGAGGATAACAGCTGCCGCGTATAATGGAGACTCTGCTAGCTTGGTGTAGTATTGATTGAGCTTCTTCCACGCGTTCGTGATAGAGAGACGGAAGTATTGTCGTGAGTCTTCGGAGAGTGCCTCGAGGCGATGAGAGGGCATCGTGGAATATTCGCTCTGTGTGTGTATGGGGAGGGAATGGATTGATGGGGGCGTGAAGGAGCTTTGCGTACGAGGTTGACGACCTCTCCGACGAGTTGTAGATACTCGGGGAGAGTCTCTGGTACTAGAGAAGTCGTCAAAGAACGACTTCCACTGTTCCATTTGCTCCAAGATATACTCCATACCCACGAGTAACTCCCAGAGCGCCCCATGGCTTCCATTCTTAGCCCATCCATGCGCGCGGATTGTTTGTCGGTATAATGGCTCAAGAGCCTCGCGGAGTTCTACAAGGAGGCGCCAATCCTCAAAGGTCAGAACGTCGTCTTCCGGTATACGTTTATGGGGGTCGGGTTCAGAGAGATTCTTCTGGAGGAAGCTTTGGATATCGCTACGCTTCTTGAGGGCCCGATCGAGCATTAAGAACGTTGAATTCCATCGCGTTTCGTTATTAAGGATAAGCCGGAGCTCAAGGTCGGATTGCTGGTAGATTTGGAAGCTATCGTCGGCTTCTTGAGCTTCTTTGGCGATGGTTTGGAAGTATTCACTACGCTGTGGTGAAGAACGAACCCATTGGACGATGTTATGAAGCTTACCAATAGGTCCCCTCTTCCTCCAGTGACGAAGAGAGTCTTGAGAGTCGCTTGATAGCTCTAGGGCTTGCGATTCTTGTTCAAAGACCTCACTATCCTCTCCATATAAGAAAGCCCTTCCAACGAGGTTCAGGATATGGCCATAGCATCGTATTCGTGGTTCTAACGCGTCATCAATCGTCATAGATGGAATTAGCTGCTGGAATAGCTCTTGACCACAAGAATCGTTAGTCTGCGCGTTGTCTGAGACCAAGACGCCAATACGATCTAAGATATCCCACTCCCTGATGATGGATATAATAAAGGCTGCGGTATTCCGGCCTGTGTGGCTTCCGCACTGTTGTCGGAGAGCAAGAAGACGCTGCTGTCGAACGCCACTATAGCTTATATATTGAAAAGAAACGGCCAGTATCCCCAAGCTATTCGGAGAGGTCCAGTGGTCGAATGTAAGGTGGATCTGAGACTTTGAAGTTATTAACTGATGTTGTATCTGTTTCTCCTTTGCGGTGAAAACCCCTGGAGAGACTCTGTCGAAGAGAGTTCGTCCCCAGGGTATTACTGGGGCGATATGAGGATTCAGTTGCGTAAGGGAGCCGACTGAGGTATGGGCTATTAAAGATATCGAAGGGCTGGTTTGTCGTCACGACGAATGCAAGAGCAAGCTCTTCTGCTTGATCTGTCGAAGACTTGTGTATTATGGTACGCCGCGGCGTTGACTCTGAAGTGCTTGAAGAGTCTTCCTCCGTCTGTTCACTTGAGGATTCGAATACCCTATGCTTCTTCCGTAGATGACTTGTTGCAGAGGTTGTTGAGGTGGCCTTGAAGAGCTGAACGTTGTGAGTCTCGTCACATCGTTGACAGAGCCAGAAGCTTGGCCCAATCGTATCTCCTTCGAGGATCTCTGTAATAAAGAGCCCATAAGCACGTATCCAGCTTCTGCGATCCCTTGCTCCCTTGCGTGCAATCTGTGACGTGAGGGTGAAGCGACGGCGACGCCAGGTCGCAATGGGGAAGGGGTGGGAATCTGCTACGTTGTTTGATTGCGAAGTCTCTGATAGTTGTGACGATATCGTTGGAACTGGAGTCGAATTGAAGATCGTGAGGGAAATATTGAGGGTTCTTGAAGTCGGCGGGTTGATATTCGGAAGGTAGAGGTCGTGGGGTGGCTGTCGGAGGGATTGAAGTGATATCGCGAATAGAGGGCTGGAGTGTTTGAAACTGCGTTACACATCTACGCGATATTTCGGAGTGTAGGATTAGTCAGCCCTCGGAACTTTCTTAGTATCATTGTTGCAGCGCTCTCAATAAGATTGTGTGGTCTAGTGGTATGGTATTCTGACTTTATTGGCAGAAGGCGTAGGTTCGAATCCTACCCCAGTCACAAGAATTGCACGCAAACTTGAAGCCCAAGTTCGCGTGCAATTCCCTTTTCTCGGTCACATGATACGCCGGAATATAGAAATCCCGAGATTCCCACATGACTTGACAGTATCCAAACAGCCAATCAATCCGAATGGGGTAGTTTGACTGTTTAAATCGTGAAATATGTGTGACTTGATCGGTTGTTTGACTGTTTGAATTGATAGGTTTGAATTGACGGCAGCGCTGGCTGGTAGCCTCACGTGACTTTTGTGACGAACACCTGCGGACTAAGTTGACCGACTCTGCAAAGGCTCAGACGAAGTCGAGCAAACCCGTATCAGAACTATCACCATGTCTGGAGAATAGAATTTTACAAAGAGCTGCGAGGCGAAGTTTGGAGGTGCGACACACATTACCAAGCTTACAAGGCTCAATCTAATTTCTTGATCGAGGATACTGTCACCGAACGGACACCCACAAAAAAGACACAATTATCGTTAACTGCCTACTCAATCGACAGCAGACGAACCATATAGCACATGACGTCTCTTCCATAGTACGCGTCTTTGTCCGGCGAGTTGAAAATCGACTGGTCGCATGTGGAAGTACAGTGAAAGACACGAGGAGCCTCCGCTGCTATGTTTGCAGAAAATGGCACGTTGTGGATACTTCATAATTTGTTCTGGGTCGCCCAGAGGCTTATCGCTTTTGTTTCGCGTCATGCGGTATACGGGCACGCCTTGTGATCGTGGGTCATATCGCTGGCAAGGTCTGATTGGCAAGAAGCATACAAGCTTTTACGACATCACCTCAAAGACCTGGTCATATTCGTGCAGAAAGTTGATCAGTCGGATTTCCAGTGATGTACAAGAAAAGACTTTGGCCCAGTCGTATGCTGAGGAGCAGCAGTCGCAATCGGGAGCGCGTCGACCCGGAACCAGCTCCGACTGGACAGCCTCCAATGGTGATTAACAACTATATCCCAACTACACTCAGCCATTAACCCCTTGGTAGCTCGGTGGGTGCGACTCGCAGCCGGCTATTAGTTCACCACTGCCCCTTATCCCGGGAATTCACTCTGTGACTGGCAATGCCGAAAGGTAGGAGGACGGATCAGAATAAGCACTATGAACTCGAGAGAGACCTGGCACTGGATCACAGTTTGGACCTGTAGCACGTTCATGAGAAGAAGGGGTTGCAATCTATGAGGGACCACGGTGTCCTTATAGGCGCGGAAGAACGGTTCATGAGCGATATCATGCCCTTCTTGAGGCTATATCGCCCACTCTAGGAGTGTACTGATCAAGTGGACCCAAAGAGATCAGCAGTTGTTTGGAGGCTTTCGCTCCTCACGAAACTCCTTTGACATGTGATCTCAAAATGAAGTCTACTGGCGCCTGTCACTCACTATTGTTCACCTCCCCTATCCAGGTCGTCAATGATATGCTCTTGCGTTGGGAGTATGTCAACTGACCGCTAACCCCCATCTCCATGTGGCCATCTGTCATCTGCCCGACTAGAAAGACTTTCATAAGATGGTCGTTTATGCGGCCGCGGTCCAGGGCTGAGAGTCGTATGGCCCCGTTTCTGGGCGTGAGACTTGTCCTGAGTTGTATCCGGTCTTTGACTTTCTTCATTTCTTGATCCTTTCCCTCCTCGACTCTCAAAAGTCGTACTGGTCTGCTGGTGAGTCTCATCCCCAGGATGAGCATAGATCTCATCGACCTCCAAGGGCAGTTCTGAGTCTTGACTTGTTGCAAAAGACGTTCTACTGATACTGATAGTCGCATTGTCGGTCTGTTCCACCAATTTTAGACAGTCCTCGACCAGGCTTTCAACCCCATTCAACTCTGTCTTTAAGCCCACAACGTCGTCACTGCTTGCCTTGCGAAGGAATTCCCAACTGGCTTTCTCTGAAAGCACTGCCACATATTCAAGGGCTCGCAACAGTTTGTCGTAAGACTTCAGAGCACTCTCAAGCCTGTCGCAGCCAATATTTAGGTTGTTGTGGCTGGTGACGCCTAGTTTCCCCACACTCAAATCCCTCTTTACTTCCCTTTGATGACGCCTGAGTTGACGGATAGAGTGACCCACGAACTGGGATATCTCGTTAAGTGTTGCTTGCGCCTTTGCATTATAGTGAATTCTCCCGCTCTTGGGGCAACTGGGTTGTGTCACGAATAAAGGGTTTGTCAGCCAGCGAGAAGCGACTGTTTTCACCGCCGCGAGCGTATCCTTCGCCTTCCCAAGCCGGCTCCCAGATACGACATGAGATGGATCGCCACTTTGTTCAGTAGACCTGACATACTCTGAAGTCTGAGAAGAAGAGGGAGAAATCAACGGAGAAGCAGGGAAGGAGCATGTATCCCAGTCGTACCTGTCGTCCTCGGCCTCTCCATTCATCTCCAAAGCTTTGGTGAGACAGCATTTGAGGTAATCGTAATCCGGGTCTTGTTCGAATCCCAGTTCGCGTACGTACTCAAGGCATTTGACGAACATCGTGGACTGGGTACCACACAAGCTATCGGCCGACCTTTGTTGCTTGATTTCAAGAATTTTGTCGAGTCTGTCTTCCTTGGTAGGCGCCTTTAAGCCTTGCCATGGCAGGCCTCCCCTCATGAGGTAGAAGAGCACGTAGAATATGGATTCAAGGTCGTCTCGTCGTGACTGCTGCTTTCGGAGGTGTGCATTGATGCTCATGTACCGAGCCGTCCCCACCAGATCCATGCCTTCGCACGGGGGGATATGTCTCTCGGTCTTGGAACATCGATAGTTCTCCGCCATGGCAGGGTCGATAAGGGAAATTTTGTTAGGGTACTTGCTGCCTGGTCCATGGATGAGGAAGTTCTCCGGTTTTATATCGCGGTGTATCAACCCCTGTCCATGCAAGGCCTCCGCTATTGATATCTAAAGACTTTAGCTGGATTGCCCTAACGATCAGGGCCATGCAGTGCCACGCACCATCTGTTTTCCGATCATTACCACGGTCTTCAGGGTGAACTTCCGCCCACAACCGTCGAACAAGTCCTCCAGGGAGGGTCCCAATTGATCCAAAATGAGGATGTTGTGGAGGCCGTGCCGCCCAAAGTAGTACACGTTGGGGATGCCGTCTGTCAGTAATGATTAGCCTGTGGTGTTCGGATTTGATGCATAGAAGTCCTTACCAGATCCTTTCAGCTTTCCATATGCCTCGTATTCGGTCTGAAGTTGTGTCTTATGATTGGTCTGAAATTGTGGTTTACCGGGTTCACAACGCTCCTGTAGCAGCGTTAGTCTGAGGATCCGGTGTTCTGATGGATAGCTACTCACAAATTTGATCGCTACTAGCCGATGATTTGATAGTCGATGCGCGTAGACATGCCGAACGTTCCTTCTCCAAGCTTTTTCCAACCTTGTACAACACGCCTTTGACCCGAAGA
>NW_003315020.1:195343-198723 GCF_000150825.1 Verticillium alfalfae VaMs.102
AGCCCGGCTGGATGCCTTCTTGGTTGGTCTGTGAAGTGACATTGGATGGCAAGGTCTTCAGGGTGGTGTTTTTCATCGCTTCTCGCTGAGTCAGCCAGTGTCATAAGAGGGTGCAGAATGAGGAAGAAAGTAGGAAAGACCTCGGGGGGACGGCGGCCTATATATGCATATCAGGGGTTGTGTGAAAGGGAAAGCAGCCTGTCAGCTACCAATACCTGCGCCTTTGCCGAGGCAGGGCCTGTCCCTCTTTCACCCCCGTCGCTACGCGAACGCTCTGATCATAAAATCGAGTTTCACGCATGATCATGATACCATGGGTCGATTTATAACGGAGAAGGCATTGCCAAATGCAAAACAGGGGAATCAGAGTTCTACCTCTTCAAGACGAGTTGTATCCATGAGGTCTCGATATCAGCGCTCCGTATGTACCCCAATGAAACTGCTGTCCTTACACTAGCATCCAACAGAATCTATATCTTCTCGTGTCCAGCATCGTCCAACAAGTCTTCATGACAAGTGAAGACTGACTGACAGGCTTGAGACAACCTATATCCTTCGCTTAGAGACCTGTCGACCAGCTTTGCTCCCTCTTCTAGGAGCATCATTGCTCGCGTCCGTCACCCAAGTCGTCTTCTGTTACACACAGTGGCCCCCCATTCTATCCAAGATGAATAGCGTCAACATTGGGCGGGTGTTCCCGATCAATAAGTTGGCACAATTTTCGGAATCCTTCGAAGTCGTCTTGAGTGTAACAGCAGTCATTCAAATCATTTTCCTGACCACCGGCGCATTCAAGGAGAAGCCGACAAAACGCGATGTCATCAAGTGCATTCGGGCAGTTGGGTGGTGGTCTACCCCTATCTACCAGCCATAGCAGATTAGACGGGGCCCGAGATTTGCCGTGGTCCATAGCGTTTGCTATGAAGTGAAGATATCGTTGTAACAACGCTTCAGCAATTACTCCAGCATCCTTAAAGCCGTCAGAATCATTTCCATCTCCAACGGTCATTAACACGTACATTTCGTATTCTTTGAAAAAGCTCAGCTTCAAACCAGGCTCGAAGGCCTAGATCAATAGATATCAACCAGCGGAGGTCCGGCAAGCGGTCAGGGTTGTTGTTGAGAACTTCGATGGCAAGGCTGATAAAATGGTTCCTGGCAAGCGACTCGGCGTTTTGGTCATGTTTTTGAATCCCCCAAAATGTCGGGCTCGGCGTGGCTGGCTTGTCGGCGAAGACATTCACACTACAATGTTGGTTAAATTTCTCTTGCTGTCTCAGGGCGGTTGAAATACTTACTATGCGACTGCCCCGACCTTTGCCCCCAAAGGCAGGAACTCTGCCTTGATTGACCAAAAGCCAGCTTCCATCAGGCGATCCATCCACTTCCCGAGATCTGGAAATGGCACGCCGATGATCTGGATTGCACGGCCGGTCTGCAGGCAGTGAAAGAGTCCGGACACAAGGTCGTCCAGGCCTTCACAGCTTCCAAGGTCAATAGCGTGCAAGGGTGCCGTGCCTTCCCATGTAAGTTTCTCCTCATCAAACTGTACTACGGCGAGGTTTTGGTGCGCAATGGGTACATCGGATTGCGTCCTGCAGGCAGTGTATCAACAGACGTATTGCAAAGGCAGGCACCATCGACTTACTGAGGGGTTTTTGATGGTTCCTGCACGCTGAGTCTTCTCAGAGGCTCAATCGGTGAAGGGGGAGGGTTATCGGGTAAGAAGAAGAGCGGAGGCGATACCGAGCCGACTGCACTTAACGGGGGACTTGGAGGACCATGACTGCAGTACCCGTGCGGGATGTTGGGGCCGGTGACTCGAGAAGGACTCGGGTATGACTGAGCATCAAGGAGGCTCTCGTCATTGCGGGCGTTGTGGTTGTGGGAAGTGCTTGGGACAGGGGACAGACCATGTAGGAAGTCCTCGGGAAGCGGCGTGACACAGTCTTCCAATGGACCCGCCTGGGGGGGAGAGGTGGGAGTCTCATGTTCGGTATCATCGGGATACTCGCCCCTCTGGGCGTCGCTGGAGCAAGATGCCAATGTCAAGCCCGAGTCAGTCTGCAAGGGTCAGCAATGAAGTAATAAATGATTGGACTTGTGCCTACAGTAATAGAGAAGCTCCTTGTCACTAGGATATTGAGGGGGCGAGGGATCACCATGTTGGATGTATCGACGTGGGAGGACACGGGGGCACAGAAGTGCACTTTCGAGCCAGGAAGAATGCAGAGACAGGGGAGCGCGGCGTGCAGCGATAGATCCCTTCCTGGACACCGAGAAGGCAACTGGTTGCCTCACGAGGCTTTATATGCAGTGTCCAGCAACACTGCCAACCATTTGGGGGCCAACCCAGAGCGATTGCCAATCTTCATCTTTGGGGACATGTTCCCAGAAGACTGGGGTGTGCTCACGATAACCTACAGGGGGGCTATACCTGGGCGGTTCAGCTTGGCAGAGTGGTTTGGGGACATGTCCCCAAAATGACCCTTGTAGACAAAAGCAAGCAGGCATACAGGGGGTATGAGACATTGCTACCCCGCCTGGCGATCCCTGTAAGCGAGGAACCTTGACCATACACGGTGGTCCTACGGGGACACTCACGGATCTGAGAGAAGCAATCTTGGGGTCTCCTACCACCTTCGGCTGGGGATCTTGAGCTCCCACGTTCAACTCAAAGACACTCTTTCAACAATGGAGACTCGCAATCGAGAGCCGCATCAGCCGTTTGCCCGCTTGCAGGAGGTGCTTGGATTGAGCGGGGTACGGCTTGACGACCCAAAGGTAAGGCCCTCCAACGAATTTCCGAGTCTTGCTCAACAAGTAGTTTGTCGCCGCCATTGACGGCCTTCTCGAAGGCATCGCCAAGAACGATACGTGGGATAGACTTCCCGTTAGCTTGAAGGCGACAATCTCCAAGCACTTCTCGCGAACTGCCCCTCCTCTGGGATACAAGGAAGAAATTGAGCGTTGGGTGACCGCTGAGACCTCACTGCAACAGGACGCAGTCTGCCAACTATACCGGCAACTTCAGACTTTATCAAACCCATCGACGGCTGTAGAGAAGACCAAGCGACGGGCTTACTTGCTCGTGTTCTATGACATACGGGAGCAGTTCTTACGCTCGAAACAGCACAAGCTCATCAAGCACCTCAAGTCCAAGCTCACAGGCCACGACGAAAACAACATAAATAACAACTGTCATGATTGGGGGAAGGGAGGCCGGAGCCTCGACAGAATTTCTCGAGCACTGGATGGGCGCGGCGCACTATTCATGGAAGAATGTGACCTCATCGGTCGCACCACGTAAGTTGATCCAGGCAGAAATGGGCTCAGTTGCTAATACGAGAGTAAAGTCTGGAGTTTCGCGCAAAGAAGAC
>NW_003315020.1:198931-213111 GCF_000150825.1 Verticillium alfalfae VaMs.102
GACGCTCGTCTCGTCAGGCGACGACAGAGACACACAGTGCCCGAGCGATGTTCGCGACTGTCCTGCATGCGCCGAACATGTGGCCGCTACACTTCAGGAGACGAGTGGCATACAGCCTCATGGACGGTGTATATCCTCTCGGTGAGGGATTCATAAACGAGGATGCAACATGGATTGACCCAGCAACATTTGGGGCAACTAACATCGAGGATTTGTTACGTTCGACGCAACCCTAGATACGTCAAAGAGGGACAGATTTTGACGCTCTCTGTCACGTATACGTAACATCCAAAATCGACCTTCTGTTCTCCGATACTTGATTCTTCCGATACCTCTATCGGCACGAATATCCGTGGCGGGTTGTTGATTGGCAAGGTGGCCTCCTTTCGTATCCGGACACAGTTGACCTGCGCGTCGCCACCGACCTTAGCAGCAGGCTTTAGTCTTATTCTGACATGTATCGAACGGGCCGAGGCTCACCTTCTCCCTGTAATTGAACAGCTCCATGAAATGAGCGACGCTGTCTTTGAGCTTGCGCGCGTCCCCATGCATGTCGTGCCGGTCATCCACGGGAACGAGAAGGGACTTGATGTTGGGCAGGACGCGGATGAGCTCATCTTTCTGCTGATCGCTCAGGGGGTGTATCTCTAAATGAGACGGCATCCTTGGAGAATGGTGAAAGCCACGTCGGGTCTGGAACGGCGAGAGTGGTTTGTGGATGGGAGACTTGGTGCTGAGCCTCTGCCCCTCACCTCTGCGTTGGTGCCGGGATGTGCGTCAGCCTGCAGTGCAATCACACCGACCAAGCACCCGCAATTGGTACCTGGATACATGGAGCGATTGGCAGCCCCACATCACCAGCACACCATTGACCATCATCCTCGAAGCTGCATCATTATCGAATTGGGGAAGCATTTACATCAGCCGCACATCGTGTTGGAAGGCGACCCCAGCAGAGAGAATCTCAGCCGGGGGACCGACAGAGGGAGGGACAGATGTCAAGGCATAAAATCCTTCCTGGCGCCTTCGTGAGCTTTCAATGAGCTTGAGCAACTATTCATATCTCCAGTGAGCTACTCCTCGTCACCGAGACAGCCCCCAACTTCTGAGCTATTCGGCGACACCTTTATTGAATGGAGCCGACAACCCCCCGATCCCCCTTGAACCCACTTTCAAGGGCTACGTTCGTTCCGAGGAGGATGCAACACTTCTCGTGGACAGTTGTCTTCAGGGCAAACTTGCTCACGCACCCAGAGGACCTGGCGACGCGAAATTCCTCTCTTGATCCGGAGTGGTTCTACTTTTGTTGTGGAAGATAACGCAACCGGACCCTGGAGAGATCATTTGAATTGGGGCCACCCGGCTTTGATCAACAATCGGTCTATTGCGACTCTTCACGATGGATCTCTGACTCGAATGACCATCACCGTTACCCGTGGTGGCACGGAGCATCGCGTCATCTCGTACTTCAAGCCCGAGGACGTGAAAAACCTGTCGACCCCGTCACAAGAAGCGCAGAAAGGGCTGCACGCACTGCCATTGCCCTCGACAATGACACGCCTCCGCCAACCACAGTCTCCATGTCAAGTCTGGTTTCGCCTGAGGGACGAGTTGACTCAATCTTCATCATTGCGTGATCGCCAGGGCTAGACTGTGGGTTCACCGTGTCTTATCTTGGGCATGAAAAGCTGACCCCCTTTCTCAGGTTTCCCTGGGGCATAATCATGTTGGTCTGGTATGGATGCGTCCGCAGGTGTCCTAGTATTCTCAATCTCTTTCTCGGTAGTCATTACGTGCCAAAGAAAATACAACCGCTTCTCTAGAAGACTCTCTGCCAGCCATACTGAAGTGGACATAGCTACAACTATCTCTCAAGAACCAGGTCGCCACCCCTCCAACCCCCAAGATCCAAGCCCGGTGCGTCGTTTACCACCCAGTCTACCCGTGTGAGCCGAGAATAACAGTAAGTGCCGCAGTAGCGTCTCACCTCATAGCGAGTCATCAACGCATATAGCTTGATGAAGTCATGGCAATAGCCCCAGAGGATGCAAACAGGCAGGAACAGGACATCTCTCACATCTCTCCGAAACAGGCGGATTCTCTTGACGGTTTTGATGAAGAGCCACCAAGAAACGAAGCCTAGCCTGAGAGTGTCCTGAGATGGGCTGTCGGCAGTGGCCTTCCAACACAGTGACCACAACGCAATGTCCATCGGCAGACCGTAGTTCACAAAACCGGATAGGTAAAGCGCGTAAATTGCCCAAGGAAATTTCCTATTTCTCGTCGTCAGCAGGTCCCACGCTCTTGCTAGGTGATACTTCCAATTTGAGATGCGCCTTAACGATTTTGCATTGCTCCTTGGATTACTTCTTTGCCACCTCACAAATCTTCGGAGCTCAGATGCGGTCGTTCCAAAGGTGGTTTCGACCCGACACCTCTCGTCATTTTGAACTGCAATTTCCCAGCCTCCCTCAAGAAGCCATCGAGTCCAAAAGTTATCGTCATCCGCCCTCAGCTTCAAGCCATTCCAGGTTTCTGACACTAAGCCGTCGAGGAACTGGCGATCTTGCACGATCACTGCCCGGAACGCTGCCAATCGGCCAGAGAGGCAAGATATCGACTTTTCGATCGCCACAGTGGCCATGTTTTCGACGCCGCGTCGTTCGATGTAGTCAGCAAAGATCCAATTTATGATCCTTTGTATGATCGTGCCGGCCTTGATGCGGCTAGCTCTCTGGCAAGTGCCAACACCTCCAACTTGGGGGTTCTCGAAAGGGGCTAGAACCCACCCGTAGGTGCTGTGAGGGAAGGTAATGTCATCATCCGCGAAGACGATGACCTTGTGAGCTTTCCTTCTGGAGTCTGGAATGCTGTCTATAGCCCATTTGAGCTGCTCCCGCTTGCCGGCTTGGGCAACATGAGAGACGTACACTTTCAGATCTTTTTGCTTTGATATAAACAAATCTGCCTCGGCTTGCACGCGACCAAGCCTGGTGGAGGGCACGCAGATCGATATGTGCCTGCACCCAGCATTGACGTGAGATTCAAGCCCGCTGACCAGGTTGGCTATCTCATCACCGCGTGTGGCAATGACCACCGTAATGTCGATTGGCCTGAGGGATGGAGAGATCGGAGGCAAAACGGAGGCATGTCGGAAGTAGGCAACAATATGAACAACGAGTCGCGTGTATCGGAACAAGCTGAGAGGTGAGTGCCTAGTCATCTCAAACGATCATGGTGCTTACAATAGACCAATGAAAGTATGGAGCGAGGTCCAGGTGGTAAACATCTCGACGGATTCGGAGAACAACAGTGTGGTATGGCTTAGCGATGAAGAAGGGAGGTGAAGTCGCGTGGCTAGACTCAAGAAGCCCACGCTTCCTTTTAAGTACTGTAGAATTCCGTCTATTCTTTTGTTTGTTGACAAGACGGCTCTTAGGCTTCGCGCCACCTAAGTTAGTGGTGACAATGCCTCTGCACGATTTGTGGTTTCGCTTCGACTTTGGGGCAGGCAGGGAAGACGCAGTCAGCGTGCATGCTATCACAGTCGTCTCGCATTTTTGCATCTACAAGTCATCTACTTCTTCTGACTACCACCATCCTTGTCCTTGCTTCCTTCTTCGTTGCCAAAATACGCAGCGTTCCTAAAGGTTGCATCTTCGTCGATGATTGGTGCATCGTCTGAGCTTTTCGAGTTGCCTCCACCCTCACCAGCAGGTTTGCCATGATCTTGGGGGTCTGGCTTTGGGTTGGGATCCATTTTTCCTGCCGGTCAGCTACGTAAAGGGATGCTGCTATCACAAGAGGTACTGCACTTACTGATCGATTGAGAATCAAGAAGTTTGTCATTAAAGTCCCTGTGTTGAAGTGCAGATGGCGAGTCTCTCAGTGTCAGTCCTGTGCCGTTTTATACCTCCGGGTCGATGAGACAGCGAAGGATTTACTGACCCCGCTGTCCGACGGAAGCCACTCTGTGGCCATCGCCTTGGATAGAGCCCCCGGGAGACATAGGTGGCCGAGGAGTACACCTCGACCATCCAGGCGCATGCCCAATGACATTGACAGAACGACGCATACGTGTGGTGTATCCCCTTGGCTCGCATGGGCCTGCAGCTTCACCGGCCATGAGCGAGGCCGTGCTAACCCCTGACGGGAGACAGAGGTCAACGGCAGTTGACGCCAGGGCTTATTTCTCCAGGATGACCACCCCCCTTATTCTACTAAGTTCCGATGAGGATATGGCTTGGCGGTAGCCTAGGCGAGCGTGCAATCATTGCTGCCTTTCGATATTGAAGCAAGTGCCAGAGGTAGAAAGTCTATTGCAATCATGCCCTCGTCACGTACACAAAAGCCGTGGCTGTATGGCCTCACTGAACTTCCATGATACATAATTAGTGTGTCGAACGGATGTCGAATCTGTGGTACTTGCATGCGGGTGTAGCAGTTCCTTCGGGGGCGAGGTGATAATGTCCCGGTCATAGACCGGGGTGCACATAAACATCCCTATACCCATGAACCCTTCAACAAGGAAAGCCACAGGGCACCAACGATGTCAAGGAGGTTGCTTAAGACACGTCTGAATTACCGTGACAGGTTGGTTCATGAGTAATGTCAACTTGAGGCTCGTCACAACAGACTGGCCGCTTTCCCCGCTTGTTCTCTTAATCTGTGGTCTGAGCTCATGGTACAGGGGCTCTCACAGAAGGGTGAAGGGTAATAATGTTGGGTGGAAAGATAGCGACAGGGGTTTTCACAAATAGGTGATGAATCATGGTTCACAGGGGGGGACTCACAGAACGGTGAATGGTGGCAAGGCGGACCTAATCTAGCGACAGGATTATCACAAAAGGGTGATAACTCATGTTTTACAGGGGTTCTCACAGAGGGGTGAAAAACAATATTGTGGAGAAGGGTCACATACTACGGGCCTAATAATAGCGACAGGGGTCTTCATAAATGGGTGATTGAATCATATGTTGCAGTACTCACGAAAAGGGAGATACAAGCTAATCAGATTACCTGCAGTTATTGGTGTACCAAGTTGCTGACTCAGCGGGGATTTGGACAAGCTCCTGCCCAAGATGGGCATGAGGGAAGAGGGAGAACGACAGACGAAAACGGGAGCGGACGAGAAGCGCAGACACCCGTGTTGCAACTATTCAAATCCTACAAGCGATACAGTAAACCCAGTCATCGGTGCCTAATTCGCCATTGTGCTCCTCTTGCGCCCCACGTGACATGCTTGAGATGCTTTCTACCAAGGTCCTGTGGTCAGTTGCATTCTTGTGTTTGGATGCTCCGACCATCCGAGCTTACCTGATCAATTTTGATTCCTCAGGCCACAGTTGCGCTCAAACTTTTCCCGTGCCTTTGCAGCTCGTGCAGATGCCGCCATCTTTGATGCCGTTGTCGCAAGCCTCGCAATCAGCCATGGTCCTGACAGTGCCGTATAGCTGTGTTGATGTTTTTGACATGAAGTGATGGTGGTTGTTGTTACGCGCTGGTCCGATGCTGGGGCTTTCGCCAACTTAAATGCTTGGTCCGTGGTCTATGTTGGGCAGATGGTCCCAGCCCGACTTCCGAAGTGGTCGGGTCGGATCGACCCCGCCTAAGCAAAGGGAGCCAACGTGACATGACCAACAAGGGCTTTGATTTAAGTCGCCACCCTCGCAAAAAAGTCCCACCGTCTCGCCTCTTTTTCACTTTGATCTATATGCCCCACTGAAATGGCCGACTATATACAGCACCGTCAATGTCAGACTTGTTTCACACTTTTCCCATCCAATCAGAAGCTCTTCGACCATATCGAGGAGTATCGAGTGAGTCGTCCGCTACTAAACTTAACCTGTTTCCCAGAGCCAACCATGGAGCAGTCGCGAGAACGTCTTCTAGTCGCTGAGTTGGAGCTCTGTAGAATGCATATAGCACAATCTACAAATGCCATCAGCGTGGAAGACAGCTATGACAGCTGTGTTGGAGATGAGGACAGACATGATTCTTCTATCCAGCCAAATATATTTCACTGCCCGTTCGACAAATGCGATAAGGGCGGGCCGTACGCGACTCGAGGCAATCTCGTGCGACACTTTCAAACGCGTACGTTTCTTACTTCAATATTTGTTAGGCGCGCTAGGTTAATGAATGTGCGCTGTAGATGTTCAGTGCTATGAAACCTGCCCTTTCTGTCATGAAGTCTTCCAACGGGTACATCGGTTTTTAAGGCACGGTTGCAAGTACGACCGAGACCAGCCTGGAGCCATTTTTATGCGGCAAAGAATATCACATTTCAACGGAGTTATTACCGGGGAGTTGAATCGACTGCAAAGCCTCCCGAGGGTTGACAGCAAACGACCACGAGAGTCTACGGTTTCAAGTCCGCTACGGCCGCGTAAAATGGCAAAGAAGAGTTCATCACTTCCTCGGGTATCCG
This sequence comes from Verticillium alfalfae VaMs.102, assembly GCF_000150825.1. Taxonomy (NCBI): domain Eukaryota; kingdom Fungi; phylum Ascomycota; class Sordariomycetes; order Glomerellales; family Plectosphaerellaceae; genus Verticillium; species Verticillium alfalfae. Next base: position 205,362 of record NW_003315020.1, read on the forward strand.
ATGTATACTGTGACACTTCGTATCCGCCATGCGATCCCACGACGACGGACGACGGAATGGAGGCAATTGCGCGGGAAGTCGAGATCTCAACTTGGAGCCAGACACGTCGAGTAGACGACCAACAGACGGCGATCATGGGTTTGAAAGACAACAGTTTGGCGTGTTTGACCGAGCCAGATGCTGATGGCGAGTGGGCATTTGCTGACACGGTCGCGCCTACAAGTCCGAAAGACTGGACGCTGGCGCAAACGATTGCTAATATGACTGCGAACGACGGCGAATGGGCATTTGCCAACATGGGTGTGGGCAGATACATGATTGAGGGCGACAACTGCTGGACAATGCCTCAGGCGGTTCCTAACATTACAATAGACGGTGGATCTTTGGCTGGATCTGCGACTGTGACAAATTCTCTTTTTGGCCTGACTCGAGGGGAATGGACAACCGGAGCAGAGCCACCAGGATAAAGTGTGCGATGGCGGAAGGAAAGTCAGAGTAAGAGGGTACCTCGCCCGTAATATCCAACGCGAATCACACAATCCCTGCCCAAACCGCATGAGATCCATGACAATCACCACAGCTTGCCCATATGGCAGCATGTCGTAAGAACGCGGAACAGACCCTAAGTCTTAGAATGACATCTCGGGTCAGTTGTTGAGCTGAGGAGTAGGACATTACTCAGACCATACCTCTCTTTTCCCTCACTACACCTCACTTGCTACAGGTATGAGACTGGCCCTGACCGTAGACAGCGCCGCAGCTTGAGCATTGAGTTTGATTGTTGGAGGAAGGCATGGTTCCCGCTTGATTTCATACGCAGATCTTGGAAAGGTCGGAAAGAGAAGAGGCGACCGGGGTAGTGAGTCTGACGAACGGTGGAGAGTATATCGCGAGAAGATGCGCGATCGTGTCTTTATAGTTCATGCTACCTAGGATGAACAACGTCGTTCAATGCTGCCCACAAGGCATCCAATCTTGCCAACCTTCGGTGTCGGCTTTGGACGCGATCACAGATTTGTGAATGCTCCACATTTCTCTCATCGTCCTTATGATTGGCTGAGATAAAAAAGAGGGGGTGTGCTTGGGAGCCGAATACTGATCATGGGTAATGCCATGATGTGATGAGGGGTAAACGGGGTGTGGCGCATCGACTCATTCTGAGCGCTGAATCTTTGTCCTGACTCTCCACGTTCCTGGACCTTAGGTATCTCTCCGTCGCGTCTCCAATACCAGCCTCCTTTGTATGGCTACAAAAGCTTTTTCTGTCGAGGACGCGATTCAAGCCCTCGAAAAGGATGGATTTTATTCTATACCAGATCGCGAGGTCGGGCTCTGCCTCGCAGAGATGGACCAAGGCACGTCTCAATTCTCGCCTTCCACTGTTGCAGGTTTGGAATTCTACCGCCTCCACGTCCTGCAAGACACAGTAGGCATCACGCAAAAAACGTCGCGGCATCGTACTAATGTTTGTAGCGCATCGTGTCCACTCTCAACTCCTCGTTCGAATGGTGTGCCATGGGAGATTACCGAAGAATACGAGAAGACCAAGGCCATATCTTCCAACTGAGGAGGGGCGGCGCGAACGCTGACATTCTTGTCGTACAGCTATGGAGCGCAAAGTCTCAAGCAACGTACTACAGGGGTTCGCACAGAGTCTCGCGGGAGGTGTTGAGCAGTGTTCGTGCGGCAAATCGCATGTGGGAGGTCCCGCGTGCCAGGTTGGAACTAGCGGGCTGTGAGGCTCGAGATATTACGTTCGAAGATGGTGGACTGTGAGTCTATGCCCTCCCCGCGAACTTGTGTGTCCTAACGCACCCTCCATCAGAGTGATAATGGATGCAAGAGTTGCCTTCGAAACGAGACACGGATCACCAGTAACGTTCTCATTTGCCACATCAGCCCAGTTGAAGAACTGGCCGAAGCTGATCCCTCCGAAAACACAACAAGCAACACAGCTGGTGGCAGCACTTCAGAGCGAAAGAGTCGGAGCATACTATGCAGATGGGACTGAGGGTTAGGATGGTAGAGGAGGAGCATCAGTTTGTCAGCGCCTATCTTGGCTAGAGAATACTCGAAATCACGTCTTAGTAGCTCAGCAGCCTCATGTATACCCGCATGTCAATGGCCAAGCCAGGCCTTTCCTCATTACCTTCCGCTGCAAATATTTGTTTGCCTAAGATTTATGCTCTCAAGGTATTGATCCGTTCCCGCCCTGTCAAACCCAAACGCGAGCCGCACCATCTCGCGGACATGACCTGCATCTTGTTCTGGGAAGCTTCGAAGATTGGTGAAGCAAGCATAAACCCTTGACGCTGGGCTCTCCAATACCTCGGCGAATGTTCCTCCTAGATACCGACCTTCCTCCCTCAGTACAAATTCAGCCTCCCGGAACTTTTCAGAATACAGCTTTCGGGCGAAATCTTGCCGCGACATGTTTCTGTGTGCGATGTGTTGAGGGTCGTCCAGGGCACTCTTTATCATTTCGTCCGGCCAAAGAAGTGGAAAAGGCATCGGGTAATGATTGACCTGCCACGGCGCAGCTTGAGCGAACTCCCAGTCGATAAGGCCCAGGAAGTTGAATTTGTCGTCAACTATGATGTTCTGCGTGCCGAGATCCATGTGATTGAGGGGATAGCATGCCTGTGATTCCTTGAAGAGCCCAGTATTCCGTACGATGTCGATAAAAACCAGCGCCCCGAGTCTGCTAAAGTGTGAGAGGTCTTGATCGTGGAGACCTGCCTTACGGAGGGCAGCTTCTCCGGTGGCGGTGAAGTATTCGGCTGCCGTGGAGAATGGCCCTTGAGGAACGAGGCCCTCAGATGCTGATATGGACAACTTCCCAATGACAGGATCTCCCGATTCCGTCACATCAGAGATGGAACCGATTTGAGGAAATGCCAAAGTTGCGAGCTGTGCTTGGACCATTGTCCACTGAGCCATAATGTGCTTTTGGGTTGCAACCTGTGCCTGGTAAGATAGGATTCAAGTCGAGTGCTGGTTGGAAAGCGAGAGATGCGAAGGCGAGGAACGTGGAGCATAGAAGGCAACAGCAGGGGGTGTTCACAGACCGGCAAACTGCACAAATCGGGTGCAACATCCTGCAGGGTGTTGCCATTGAAGCCTTCCAACAGCATGTAGATGGCACCAGCATCGGTGGCAAGTTGAGATCCGGGGCCTTCGTAGGCGTATACTTTTGGAACAACCACAGCTGGGAGGTTCTCATCCACGAAACGCATCGTCGATATTTCGCACGCGATTGCGTAGTTTTCGTCTTCCTCCGTAACTGTTGGGAGGATATCGGGATGCCGAGGCAATCGGACACGGGCAATCACCAGGCTACCGTCCTCGGCGACCATCTCGAAACAGATCCAGGATTGTCCTGCTGAAAAAGGATCGCTCATTGCGAGCTTCTGGCCTTTGATGCGCTCAGCATGGCGTATAAGAACATCTTTATCGAGAGTGTCGAACGACCTCAATAACCGCTCTTTCATGCCGTTGTATTCCCAATTCTCGAACGAAGTCCATCTCGCGCTCGGAAGGGAATTCGAGGTTTTTTGTAGTTGCATGTGTGGGTGGCGTGGGGTTTTCGCGCTGTATTGGTGTCGAAATGGTCCTTTTGATCCTCTGCCGGGTAGAGAGGCAGCAGCTTGACGACGGGGAAGCGACCAACAAGGATGTAGGTTTTGAAAGCTGGACTGGACGAGGGCGAGGAAAGGCGGACATGTAAGGTCTGTGCCATGAAGGAGAGAGCGTGGGTTTCGTCTGTTGTTAGTCAGCCATCCTAGCCACGATACTGAAGCTGTCATTTCAGCCACATCGCGGGGTAGCCATATCTTCAGCCACCAAGCGGCGGGCAAAGTTCCTACGGGCGCCAGTCTCATGGATGCTGTGCCGATTTCGACGACCACCGATATGGGCCGTGAGGCGTGTCAGGGGTTTCGAAAACCCCGTCGTTCACTGTTTGTTGGTTAGCAACTAATTACACCTCCACCTCCCTGGTGTTGCCGGTCGATCTAGACGTCATACATGAATTAACAACACGGGCTTTGTCGGACTGTTGCGTAGTGCACGGGCTCCAGTACTGTTCTGACCAGAAAGGCCGATTGACTGAAGTTCCTACGACGGGCTCAGATCCATTTGCGCCTTACGAAGTATTTCTCTCATTCGCGCGTACAACCCTTGGTCCTCCATCTCCCACCTCCCACCATTTGGAAACATAACTTTTCGTAACCTGTTGACCCACGGAACCAGTGACTCGTAGTATGATGTACAGTTTCCTTTTATGATCCTCAGAAAGTCTCCTTCGTTGCTAACCAACCCCGTTTTGGAAGTTGCCAGCTCCTCCGTGTCGAAGTAGTTCCACTTGTCAAATCTCGCGACGACTCTGCCCTCATCTGGCCCGGTGTAATGGATGCATATCCAGAACAAAACCCAGAAGAAGGACTCAAGGTCGTGCATGAAGGAATGCTGCTCGCCCAGAAGGGCCCCAATCGCCATGAAAGCCCTTGTACCTGTCTTTCCTCTTGCCCCTGAAGCACCGTCTCGTTGCTCTCGGATGGCAAGGTCAAGGTCGATCAAAAAAGAGGGCCACGAAGAGTTCGTGTCGTCCTCGTTGATCATCAGATTGTTAATCGAGATGTCTCGGTGAAGCAAACCTGCCTTGTGCAAGGACTCATGCCCTTCGATGCAGCCCTCTAGCGCGGCAAGCAGAACCGACGGGGAGCTTGCCTTGTAAATAGCTTTTCCGTAGTCGCGTAGGATGACCCGCCTATGTACTCGATTGGGGATGGCGTGGCTGCCTGCTTTTGTTGGAGATGCCGAACAGGACCGTTTACTGGGTGGTACGGGGGCACCCGTCTGGCTCGAGGACCGCTTCACTCCGATAGTACTGCTTCGACCTGTTCGTGAAGGGCCTATTACACTCATGCTCTGCGGAATGATAGATCGTTCTGATTGATAATTCTTCGCCTCAGTAGCATCCAGTCCCCTTCGAGTATTGCCTCGAATGTCGTCAACTTCGTCACGGACAACCACGGTCTCATGGTGGTAGTACCTAGCGACGTTGACTACATCTTTGCCGGTCGCCTCTTGGAGTAATTCGCCTTCCTCGTCACGCTCCACGAACTGCCAGGAGTCCTTGATGACGATTGGCGACTGTGGGTCTTCTTCGCAGTGCGCTTTCCAGCAAGTCGTAGCCCGGCCGGCGACGCAAGGCGCGCGTTTCATTAATTGGTCGATGACGAGCCTCTCTGTTTGTCCGTTCCGTGTGATCATGATGAGCCGTTTGCCGTTCTCTGTAATGATCGTAGGGTCAAAGCCAAGCTCTTCCTCATCCATCCAGAGGAACCCAATGATCGTGGAGACAAACTGCAGCCCGTCGTGATTAATATCAAACCGTTCAGACGCGATCCCGCCGAGCCGGTCAAACATCCATATCCTCATGAGCGAACCGCAAATGGTAAAGCCCAAGACGAAGCGACGGGTGTCTTGAGCAGTGAGAACTTCCCTTGCGTATCTCCCCAAATCAAGCCATGCTTTGGAGGCGATATCGGCAGATGGATTGCTCTTCAGCTCTCCAGGGACGAGTATCTGCGACCAGCAACATCGAGAGTCGCTTCTTGCTTGGGGGTCATTCACGAACCCAACGTCCAGCTTGCGCTCTGCAGTAGAACCGTGGATCGGCTTGTTGGGCTGTGCCAACGGCCTCCGGCCGGTCAGAGTGGGTTTGTACGATTCTGCGAAGGCCGCCAGCTTATCGCTGATGTCCGCGAACCAGCTAAGCACACCGTCTTGATTCGCATCACTCGGCCATCTGGTCCACCCCTCGCGAAATAGAGGGTTGCTGCCTTCCTCGCACTTCTCGAATATTGCCCGAGACGCTGTATCAAGATCGGCCACACGTCCGAAATATGTCTTGTGGAAACCAGGGAGCCCGACATGCATAGTACCGAGCTCTTCCCTGAGCACAAGGTCCATGTACTTCCGATGCTCGGACGAGTTCGCAAAGCCGCTCGTGTTGCGGAGCCACGGAGTTTGTTGAAGAGAGGATGCTATTGATCGGGGCGGCGGGGTGGCTTCGGCAACGGTGTTGTAGACGTGATCCCAGATCAACGCGTCGTCAAGGGTATCGGCTAGGGATGCTTTGAAAAGTGGTTTGATGCGGTCGAAATCGAAGTCATCGGAGTTGACAGCGGAGCTGAGTCTTGATAAGTCGCTAAATAGGTTCTTCCCTCTCCCACCTGAGCGAAGCAGACGAGACGCTTGGCAGCCTTGAAGCGCCAGGATGAGATCGAGAGCTAAGTTTTGGAATTCTGTAAGGTCAGTAGTGTAGGATCGGTAGGGTGGATTGTTTTACCATCGTCAGTAAGCTCGCAAAGCGAGTCCAGTGAGGGAGGGATGCCCTCATTTTTACAGGCGGCCTTGAAAGAAGCGCGAAAGCCCTCAAGTCCGGTCTTAATGGGGTTGTCCTCAATGATCTTTGGCCGACGTTGATCTGCCATGGTGGGGGGGTTCAGGCGTCCGGGGGGGTTAGAAAGTGAGAATTGGCGCGACGTATCACAAGGATGGAGCTGTCAGCGCCCATCGTGGCTCTAGACAGACACGTGACTTCCAGTCGAGGACCGTCACTTCACCAGGAGTTGTAGCTGGTGTTTGCTTACTAACACGCTAGGCAGAAAACAGCATATTCATGGCCACGCTTTGAGCCAATGCGGTCTGGGAACGCTACAGGGTATCAGCGCGATGTAATTGGCTGGACGATGGCTTCAAGAACCTCACTAGTTACTCGATAAGGCGTATCACTGGCAAGGAACCACTGCGTTCCCCGCTATGGTTGAGATTCCAAATCACGTGTTCATCACTGCTATCACACGTCAGGTGCATCATCACTAAATGCTCAATCTCACATGGTGTCCTGATGACCATCCAGTCAGGTCGTGATGCATATATATACCGAGCCTGGAGGTCATGAAAAGCGCTAAGACAGACTCCACCACACGACCATCAACACAGGTTATCGCCTTCATTCTCCGAGCCCTCTACGAAAGGTATCTCTTCCTCTTTGCTTAGGCAAATGGCGCGTACAAATAGATTATTATGAATTCCACTCTGCTTCTCCTCTCATTTGACCAGACACAGTCCCCGTGACTAGAAGTAGCTGAAGAGCAACCCTGGCAATACGGATACAGAGTCCAGACGGGGGTCAAAATACCATTTCGACTCAATTTTTGGCCAATTTCAAAGTCTTATTACAAGCGCTTGGGTCGTCTTCCTTTGTGCTGACACCCCGTTGCTTCTCTCAAGTTCACACCACTACTGCGCCTGTGACATGCATTTGCGACAGCCTCACAAGCCAACCCCTGGTGAATGTCCGAGCTCAACCACCAGTCTGACCAGTACCGGCAGCGCCAGGCATGTGTTGCTTAGCGAGCGTAACACCTGGCCCATGCCGGTGCCCGAAAGTCGAGTCTGTTCCAGCCGTCGCAGCGTGAGTGCCAGGCTCCATTGCTGATCGCTCAGGGGTGTGCTCTTGGAGGTCGGCGTAGTGAATGCTGACAGCTTTGAAATCCTGGGAGACCTGTTGAAGAGAGTCTTCGCCAAAATGACCACCAGCTTGCTTGAGTCTCTTGCCAACGGCTCGGTTTTTGCCGTTGATCGTCTTGCCATCTGTTGATACCATGAACTGAATCGTGTCGTCGCCTTCTGCATGGTTTTCGATATTGCTGACTTGCGACTCCAATACAGAATCGAC
>NW_003315020.1:213281-228570 GCF_000150825.1 Verticillium alfalfae VaMs.102
TCACCGAACAACATTTGGGAGGTTGAGACCTGGGCCTGGGCGCTTGCTGAACTGCTATCGCTCTCAAAGAATTCGACCTCGGTCTGTTCAATCGCCTGCAAAAGTGTGGCACAGAATTCGAGACCCTTTTTGGTGCTCTTTTCTTCCTCCTCCATGTGCTGGCGAGTGGTCACGTCGAGAATCGGACCGGCAGCAGCGCGATGGGTCAAAGTGTCGAGCTTTTGTTGAATGTGGTCTAGATGGGCTTCAAATCAACTGTTGTACTCGCGATCAACTCTCGACAGGCATGTATAGCCTGGGTGCTCGTAGCAGACGTGCGGCTGCGAAGGCACATTTGTTAGCCAAGTTAATCTAAGTAGAACAGTGTACTGACAGATTCGCGAAGCTTATGACAACTGTGATGGTGGAGTTGTGTCTAATCAGCTGCTGCCGAAAGCCTTCCAAACCATCGCTCCCGTTGAACTTCAGTTTAGCCCAATCGCGGAAGCTTGTCCGGTCAGGGCTAGAGCGTGAGCAGGAATCAAGCAGCTGGGCTTCAACCTCATCACATGACTGTCGGCACTGTGTAAGCGTGAGTGTGAGAGCTGTAAGATCAACGTCAAGCTGGAGATCGCCGGTCTCAGAGAGCTTTCGAAGGACCAAATTCAGGCTTGCGAGCTCCGTGAGGAGCTCTCGAACTTGATGTGGATGGGAGCGGATGTCTTTGATCGTTTCGTAAAGCTTCGCGCTGGACTTCAGGGCAGAAGCGGCCAGGGCTAGAACGCCAGAACTCAACCCTACGATCTCCGCCATTTTGACGATAATATTCGCGGTGTACACAAGGATGAAGTTTGAGAATGCATCGGAAGAATCAACGAGGTGGAACACGGAACAAATACAGCAATGCAAGCGCCCAAGAGGAATGAGGCTGTTGTCCCGATATTGCCGCGCGGTTAGTGTGAGCGTTCATCACGATAGCCACGAGCGTAGCAGAAGCGGAGGCTCACATCGTCAGTGCACCAGAGCGATTCACGAGAAGGGCTATCAAGCTTTGGACGGATCTCCACGCACTGCCCGAGACCAACCCGCTTCGAAAACTGACTGCTCGCATGCGGAAGTTCAGGCGTTTCCACCGCTCATCATTTTTCCAACTGGCAACTGCGCTCAACGAGATTCCAATGGAGAATCTGGAAACCATCAACCCATTCACACTTCCGCCGTGGATGGGAAGAATGTAGACAATTGCCGAATGGAAAGACGACCTAATATTATCGCGTGCCGACTAGGACGCGATGGTGCGTATCGCCGTCAGCAGCTCGGCACGAAACGAGCTGGTTGGGGTCGGCGGCGTCATCGAAGGACCAGGAATGGTGCCCGAGACGTTTTCATTCACCCACGGCATGAGGACCGATTAGAACCCATTTTTCGGAGAACTCGTGGCTGTGGCGTACGCGCTGCGGCTTCTGCCACACCTAAGGGGCCAAAGTGTATTGTTACTGAAAAGTAACAGGGCCGCGGCGCTGACACTTCGAAACCCCCGTCAACAATCTGGACAAGAGTACGTTCGCTGCATCTACGAAGCGGTCACTCGACTTCGAGAGACCGGGAACATCATCACAGCCGTTTGGCTCCCTAGTCATCTCGAGGACGACCTCCTGAAGAACGCGAAAGGAGAAGCACGCAAGTGGAGCCGAGAGGGCGCCTCACCAGAAAAGCAATCCACGAAGATGCGGTCCACCACCCTAATGCTGCAAGACGCAAAATACGTGTAGAGAGACGGCTACCAAATAAGGTAAGAAAACTCTCGAAGCAGATAGATTTAGCCCTACCTGGCAAACACACTCGAGAACTGTACGACAACCTCTCCTGGATAGAAGCGAGCATACTGGCTAAGCTCAGGACGGGCATGGCGAGACTGAACGCTTCACTCTTCCGAATCAGAGCAGTACTTTCGAATCAATGCGCATGCGGGCAAGCGAGAGAGACGGTGGAGCACTTCCTCCTCCGATGCACATGGGCAACACAACGTGCCGAGATGCTCCTACGAGCTGACACACAAAGAGAGATTGGCGTCTGGGACCCTTGTCAGGGATCACGCATTCTCCAAGCGGCCCGTGGCCTTCGCAAAGCGTACACACACACAAGTTTATTACGCCTGTTGGCTGGCAAGCCAATAAGGCACTATCATACTAATACATGGTTTCTCCTGCCGTGATGTACCGTTTCTCAGTATCCCCTACCTTCTATCTTCCCGCTTGTCCTTGCAGTTCCCTCGTTCGAAGGTGTTCCCGTGGTTTTAATTGTATTAGCAGGCATGCTTGAAGGCGATTCTCCAAGTGTCCAGAGTCCTATCTACGGCGACTGAAGCGACGCTTGCTATTTGAGACACGGGGGTGGGGGGTTAGTGACGTGTTGGGCCCAGTCCTGGGATCACGCATTGTCCAGTCGGCTGGTGGCCTTGACAAATCGTATCGTCGCTCTGACTGCTTGCATGTTTGGCTTCCAGTCTTCTCCATCCGATCGGGCCTTTCCTCCGAGATAGAAAGATACATTGTTGCTTTGCGTATCAAGGCAGTGAAGGATCTCCGCTCGCTGTGTCGTCCACTGCGTGCATCTCAGTAAATAGTGCTCTACCGTCTCAGTTGCTTGTCCACATCCGCACTGGTCGGAGGGCACCGCCTTGATCTGATGGAGGGATCCATTGAGCCGCGACTTGCCAGTCCTGAGCTGGGCTTGAATGCTTGCCTCCATCCAAGTACAGTTGTCGTACAGGGTCCGAACGTGCTGGCCGGGGAGTGCAATGTCGATCTTCTTCGAGTATTTCCCGACGTTGTCGGGGAGCTTTCTCTCTTGGCGCAGTGTTGACCTCGCTGTGCCGAGGACTGTGGATCGCATGTTTGGGAACTGAACGACGTCGGTGGTGCGCTTGCCTGGCTTGCTTTCCGCGCTTCCTCCTTGGCGACTTTCAGTAAGTCATCCTCTACGTCCGTGGCGAGCCACAGGGTTGTTACTGTGTTCCCATCTGTTCGTGCCTTTCAGTTTCCTCGCAGATGCATCGCGCATACTCCTGGGCCGATTGCTGTCGAGGATTTCGAAGAGTTAGCACAGCAGCCTTGCTGCGCGTCGCCAGCGCTATGTCCCGGTGTCTTGGTCCACGCAGGGACCTCAAGGCATACGCGGCGGCCGCCAGCTCCCCGCGAACACGTTTTGTCCACTTCGCTCGCCGAGAAGAAATGAGAACTTGACCAGCTTGGGGCCTCCTTGTGACACTTGAGGCATCTCGACAACGCCTCCCACGCCTACCAGGTCGTTGCGCGCGGAGCTGCTCACCGCGATTCGTACATTTCCGTCTCGATGAGCTTCGGACCATGGCTCCACCTCAGCACCGTCGACTATGGTGTTTATCCGTTCGGTCCATGGTGCAACGGCGAAAGGAGCAATGGTCTCGAGTTCATCCACCGGCAGGTTCTTGAGCGCAGTGGCCACCTCGAAGAACGGAGACCGGAAAACCCGCCGAAACTTGCGCATCTGTTTGCTCAGCTTCCGCAAAGGGTTCGTCTCGGGTAGCGTGTGTAGGTCCGTTCAGAGCTTGGCGGCTTTCCGCCGGAAGCGTTCCGATGTGCTGGGGATGTCGGCTTCTGCTTCGGCCACGGCCGTGGCCACTGTTGCGAACGCGCCAATGATGGCCTGCGCGCCCACCTTTTGCACACGGTTGACGGCTGCTGCTATCCGATCCTTACACCGGTGCCTCCAGACGCTGGAGGCGTAGTCCACTGCCGGCGCCACCGTGCTAACAAAGAGTCGTCGTGCCGTCGCCGGTGTCAGGCCTCGAAGACGCTTTAGCTCCATAGCCGCCTCCAACCCCTTCGTGGCCGCGCTCGCTATGTGTTCCTTGTACCGAAGTCCGATGTCCATGATCATTCCGAGGATCTTTGACGTGTTGTTTCAGCTCCACAGTCTGGCCCTTGATGGTAAAGGGTTCTGGGTCGCCCTCTTCGCCCACCGAGTGAAGTGGATGATCGCTGTCTTGTCGGCTTCGAATGTCGCTCCGCTTCTTCTCTCCCACTCCAAGGCCTCTTCGATGACGGTCTTGATTCTTTCTCGGTTGTGCTTCGTGCTTGGCCCGGCGACCCATGCCGTAAAGTCATCAACGAAGGCTACAGCTCCGCCATAGCAGTTGATTTTCCGTTGCACCAGGTCTGCGTTGAAGAATAGCCCGTGTCCGCGGACTTATCTGACCAGCCTTTGCAGGAAGGCTACGATGGAATACCGTTGATCATCAAAAGCAGGCTAGTCAATTGTGGATTCATCAATTTTGGAGAGACAGCAAGCGTGAAATCACTGCTGAACGAAATCTACAAGTATCTCAGGTGGTGGGAAGAAGCTGTCTGTATGTAATCCTCTCAAAGGTCGTATTGGATGGGTCGTCCTCGTACGGCTGTTATGTTGCTCCAGGTTAAAGAAGGTGCGGGCGCGGGCAGGAAATCAGAGGTTTAGTGGCCGGGGGTACCAGCTGGAATTGTCAGTCTCGAACATGGCTATGACGTTCGCCGCTCACCTAGCAGCTGGCTGATGATGTCCCCTCAGGTCTAGTCCATCCAAATGATCTCGTCTCCGAATAGAACCATGGAAGCACTTTGCGGAGGACGCCCCTGCTTCCATGAAACTCCATGTAGCCTTGCGAAGCAAACGCTTTCGACGCATCGCTTATAGGGGTTCCTGATGACAAAGGACGATGGAATGATTCATGGCTGCTGCCGTCCTTCATTTGTTGAAGGCTAGCCTAAACCCGCCTGCGTTGTCATTGGCGAAGCACTCAAGCTATTCTACATCGCTTTCTTTCTTCTCACATCCAATTGAGGAGTAATGTGATGACCGATAATAGCAGCATTCATTGTAGTCATATGGGCCACAGCCTTGCCGCCAGAGTCGCGAGTCCAATACCAACCACGGTACTACACTCGGCCCCGCCACTCGTCTCATCGTATCGCACAGACATAACTCCCGTAGAAGTCTGGAAATACCTGGAGCCACATTGTCTAGAGCATAGGGGGAGGGTACATTAGCCATAAATCGAGCCACACTGGTCAGATCTTGGGCCCGCCGAAAGGAGTGGTAGGGGGGGTCCGGTGAGGAAAGCCTGAGACACACAGAGGCTAGAGCAGGGGTAAGTGGCACATCACATCCGACCCTAAGGCGCATTTTACAGTAGGGGGGCAGGGGCTTGCAGGGGTTCTCAGACTCATGGCGTTGACTGAATCAGTGAGCGTGTATGGGCTTTAAGAACATACCTGGCACCTTCTGTTGGTAGTTCCATCCTCGGACGGCAGGACAGAAGCACGTCACGTTGCCGCAAATCCAGGTCGCTTGATTGAGTTCTTCAGGTAACGTCTTCAATACACCTGGGTATAAATGTAGGCGCCGGTGCTCATTTGAGCACCATGATTTAGAGTACGAATCGTTCGAACCAGTCGGAGCCATGGCTTCCCAACCTCTCTTTTGCAGACGATTTGACTTTATATGTCAACGAATAAGCCAGGTAAACCCCTGGATATCTGTCATTAGTTCACGTTTTCCTGTACCCGTAATTTGTTATCTCCACTACGATGGCGATGTTTTGTCAACCTCGGAATGCCATCGGAGCTTTTCTCAGAATTCGGAAGCCGGGCCGGCTGTAGTGAGCCGCCAGAAAGTTCAGGTTTTAGAACCCGCGACAAACTTGACAAAGGGACCCAAGAGCTGTACGTTTGTTTGAGACACTCTTTCATGAATGCATGCTAACACCTGTACATTAGTACCGTTCAATTTCTGTCGACTTGGCAATGGTTCGCCGGAATCACCCCCTTCCCGCCTGTAAAAGGCCAGACTACGACGGCGGAAGCATACTTCCCAGACAAACCTGACAGTATCCAGGCTGCACTACTTCCCTCAAACACAGTAGTTCCACTTACGAGCATCACTCGCATGGGGCAGTATCACGTTGTCCAGGCAACGTTCACATTGGAACAGGCCGAGGCGTTGGGAGATGCAACTGTCGGGTTCAAGGCGGGAGCAGAACTAATCGTGTAAAGTATTCAATTCAGGTTCGATGCTTTAATTTGTGCTGGACTTTTTTTCAGCATTTCACATCTGACCTCGGAGCTACCGTGGGGGCTGAACCCGCACGCATGTCAACCTATGTATTGCGTGAAAGCATTCGTTGATCGGGCAGTATTGATTTTGTCTGATGTAAAGTCCGCTGGAATGGAGAAGAGTAGACGAAAGCTGCTGAAGTACATGTAATGACTGCGTGGTGTGTCATGGTACGTTTGGTGGGGAGGTGAAGGGGATACACCAGGGAGCCGGCGTGGATTAGCTGGCATCGGGCGACTACTAGCAGTTAAGGCAGCGACCATCACCTTCACGCTGGAGAGAGATCTCCTCAAGGTATCAGGATCAAGGTCGAACTACAAGGGGGGTCCATGCTGTGTATTGCCCGCCTCCTAGTGCGGGTTCCTTCTGTCCTACCCCTTGTTTTCCAGTTGCTCTCTTCATGTTCAGCTCCATGAACGCTGGGCCCACGCAATGCATCAATGCCTCAGTGGAGTGTGCTAGGACTCCGCTCCCCACTAGTGAACTTTATTAGCAGGTTTGAGGGAGAAGAGTTGGCGGGCTGACGTCGCTGGCGTGAGCTATCTACCTGTGTCTGGCCTGTTCCCAGCCTGCTGGCCTTACGATCGCTGTCAACTCCTCTCAAAGGTGATGCTATCAGCCTGTATCCGGGCCTATGCAGAGCCGGAACAACCTTCATGCTGTTCAAATGTTTACAATTCTTCGTTCAGGTGGTTCGTTACGAAACCGTGGCATCCATTGAGGACCGACTAATAGCTGGCCTCCGCGTGAGAGGCAAGATCGACATTATGTCAGGATACCTCGAGAATAGCAGATGTCAAAACTGTGTTTACAAGTGAATAGACTCCAATTCAGGCATAGATAAACTAAGAGAAGCGTTCTTCGGTCTCCCTATCATCATAGCTAATATTAGCATGGCGTGGCGATTCCATGCACCTGGTAGCCGGACGGCTAGAGGTTCCCGGGCACCCTCCATTGACATACACTTCATCTTGTTCCGATCCTATAGGTTCTCTTCCTAGATTCAATCAGGGTTTTCACGTCGTGGTCCTGGTCGCAGCATCTCTAGCCGCTCGAATCGTGAGCAAGGAATAAGGTACTGGGGGCTTCGGTGGGCATCGGCAGCGCGTATCGAATTCGTCCTGGAAAATGTTTCTCAGCTCAGGCGACATTATTGATCATGTTCGCTACTCAACTAACTGGTAATATCATGGAGTGGACAAGAGCAACATCCGTATGGGGTCCTCATTGCCAGGGTTTGCTCATCGCTTCGCTATTCCTCCCTTCAATGTTTCTTGTCTCCGACAGCCACGGTCCCATACCCTGAGCATTGCGCCTTGTGATGCGCAGGTACTGAATATCTTGCCATACATGGCAGTTAATGGGCGTGACTGTGCTGCTTGCGCCTTTTCCACCCCTGTAGCCACTGTATGCAAGAAGCCCCTTTTGCAAATGGCTCCTCGGATCTTGTCTGCGCGGTGGATGTTTTGCATCACCTTGTTGCATGCCACCTGGTAGCTGTAGAGCTCGCTGGCGATGGTGATAGCAAGCTTTGGGTCCATGATTGGATAGACTAGCCAGAGCAAGAGGACTCGGAGCCCTTCCCAAAGACCCTGCAGTGAGGCCATGTGTGATCGGGCGGTCGTGAAAGCGTCCTGTTTTGAATTCGCATCGGCGTCTCCTGTTTCTCTACTTGACGTTAGTCGGCGGAATGACAATCGGGACACGAACCTACGTGGCTTCATCCCTCGCGGCTTTCGCACGCTGCGTCTGCTTTGCCGACGAGGCAAGTGTGACATAGGACCCATAGGCAAGGACCATTGCGGCGAGACTGCTCGTTGCCATGGCGTAAAAGAGGCCTAGTTGTGTTCGGAGGCTCATGGCGCCCATGACGATGGTGGACGGCGCTTTCAGCAAGCATACCTCAAGAAAGGCATTTGGCGCATCGGACTTCCGGATGCCTCGCTGATCTATGTTGATGGCGGCTTCCAAGTCGAAGGTGTCGCTTTCCAAGGCTCCGTCTTTCTTAAGGGCTTCGAACACTATATAGTCCAAGTGGGGGCCGATGAGAAGCCGCCATGCTACGTTCAGGATGGGGCGTGTGACGACGGTGCTCAGCCAGGTCTGGAAGCCCTCGTTTGGTGCACGTAGATGGACTATGAGAGGGATAAATTGGCCAACAATACAGAGGAGGAAGGCCCAACAGAGATAAAACAAGGATTTTGTCTGACTGGACGTCAGGCAGTGGCCGCGTCCATCACCGCTCCTAAGTAAAGGTGTCGCTTGATTCGCTGGAGGATTCATGGGGGACATGAGGCAACTACTTGGTCCGCGGACCAAGAGGTCGCTGCGGGGTGTCCTCCTTATCAAGCTCACCGACAGGATTCATGGCACCTACAGCGCGTATCATCTGGCCTGTCATCGGTACATCGGCTCCACAGACTTGCATTCATTTAACGAGGATCAATACTCTATCATGATTCTGGAACGGTTTCTCACGAACGCTTTACAGGGCAGATTCGACGCTGTAGCTCTCCAGCCAATCCCTCACGAGAACACTAGCCTATCATCCAGCCATCGAGAAGCCAGCCATGGCCTCCTGAAGGTCTTTCTCCTTATCTTGTACAAGTTCCTCTTCTACGGCTTCCAGAAAGTCATCGATATCCTCCACACGCTCGCTGGCAAATACAAAAAGCTTTCTGGCTATCGAGGGTTGCTCAGGAGCAACACTGGCGATGGTTTTCCACATCTTCCGCTGCAATTGTCAACTCATGGTATGGAACAGACATCGCGATGATACCTCGCCAACTTACGAATGATGCTTCCATCCGCCGAAAGTTTTCTTGTGATTTCCCATCGGCTTGATAAAGATATTGGCAGCGATTTTCGAGGTCGGCCCAGGCCAGGAAGTGATATGCTTCGAAGAAGTCCGACATCTTTGGCAGTTCGTACAGTGCCCTAACCGTCTCGATCGATTCGTCTGGGAGCTTTGGAATACAACGCCGGGCTAGATCACCAGCACACGGGGCTGGGATCCCGGCTAACTCAATGAGTGACTCGATGAATTGCGTCAGTACCTTGACCTGCGCATCATCCATTGGCACTGTGGATTGCGGTACGTCTCGGCAAGTGGTGTGAAGTCGGTTGCGTGGGCGCCTCTCTTGAGCAGGGGTCCATAGTCCTCGATTGGAGCTGCGCACATGGCGTGTGGTGGCTCGCCTGACGAGCTGTGAACGAGGTCTTTGAGCAAGGGCCATGTTGGAGATGGTTGGCCTTGGAATGCGATCTCTTGCAGGAAGGCAACCATGCACGTCGTGCATGCATCCCGCAGTTATATAGTAGCCCGGGCCTCCAGAGTGGTTTTCGTAGCCTCAGGCATGAATGCTGAACAATTTGCCGAAGACGGGAAGACCTAGGCGGGTATGATTGGAAGGAATAGCTGCACTTGGCACATAATCGTACATGGATGATACGGTCACACATCGCGATGGGAAAGAAGCTCAAGTATGGCACAGAATGGCTTCGCCTTCCGGTGGCGGTATCGGTAGCTATATACACCTAGGTATTTGGGCAATTCCTTACCACCAGAGTCCATCAGGTGGTCCCATGGTGTTGGCCGTCGAGGCTGGCTTTCAGGGCAATTGTGCTTTCCTTTGTATTGTCTCTCCGTGATCCGTTTTTTAGATCACACGCCCCTTGTTGCGAGGGAGTAATCGCACCAACACAACACAATATGTCGCTCATGACCACAGTTGTATTCTGTAAGCCTCATGTCGCACATGGTCTGGAGAGTTGCAGTGGTGACTAGATTGCCATTCCCTGAGCAGAGAATACTTACTATTCTGAGGAGGTGGATCCAGAATGGACAGCATACATACAAGATGTCAAAGAATGGAAGATGAGTATGTAGTGATGCTGACACGGCCGGATCCTACCCCATGCATGCTGATGCTCACGGCCTCTCGCTGGCGTAAGAGAATGCAGGGGTGGCCAGCTTGACGATGGGGGTCTCATTTGACCTTGGCACCGCAGAACCAACAGCACGATGCCAAGAATCGTCACGTTCCGGATGAATCGATGATGTATACAAAGTGTGATTCAGCTGTCAGGAGATAGGCATGCTGGCACGAGCCTCCAGGGGCTGGCCATAACCGCCTCGCAATGATCCATCATGTCTTGCCTACGCTTGGTCAGTCGCTTCGCTCGAAAAGAGGGAATTTTGGCCAGGTCTACTGAATCTCCGCTAGTACAGCCTTCTAATTATGATACAGGGGGCTTGTGGATTCATTGAGCCCCCAATAGGATCTCTGCACACAAAGCTCTGTCCTGGTCATGCACACCGGCGTGATGGCTCCGGGTCGAGGACTATGGGGACTTATCTCCGTTAATCAGACATCGACAGTGTCAGCACACTGATGAATTTGTCTCTTCCTCCATGCAAGGGTTCATTGCTTCTGATGAGTAGTATGGTGGCGTAATCCGGTTAAGGGGCAATATCATGCTTCCGTCGCTCCACCAACTAACAGGGAATGTGCAGTTTCCTTCACACCCCGACGGTGGGGTGCGCTCTCCTGCATATCCCCCGTGCAGCGATGTAATAGTGATACGCTTCGAATGTCGAAGGGGTATCATCATCCATTATCTCTGGGAGTGCTGTCCTTCCTGAGCACCCTGGTGTGGATGGGTGCGCCGAGACTCACTTCCCAACGATGGTAGCGGGGTTCTGACCACATGTATTCGGAGCCCCACCTCCACATCTGTCTATGTCTTACATTGGCTGCCGGAGAGTGGGACTCCAATTACATGTTCTACAGGACCCACTCACCCCATCCCGCCCTCCCAGGTCTCACACTAGTGCTTGTCCGTGCACGACGATCGAGTGGTTGAGAATACATGTAATGCCTGCCCCGCTGGGTAGTCAACCAGCCTCAGTCCCCGGTTTCGTGCCGTCCCCGAACCTCTCAGCCCACCATACCGAAAATGGGGGTCCAAGTCAGCCGAGAGTTTGCAAGCAGCTTAATCATTGCCTGCCAGAACGAGGCCAGCCCAAACTTGGGAGAGCACGTTTTGAGCCAGCCCGAGGTACACGTTCACAGGCCATGATGTATGGCGGCGTAACTGACGTCAGCAGTTTTTGCAGGCCGCTCTTGCATTTGCCAAGGCCGTTCGTGACTTTCCCGGACTGCCTCATGAAGTACGACTGGCCATAGAAGGTCGGCAGAGGAAACAACGCGGCGATCGGCTTCGAACTCCACGTCGAATCGTAAGCAGCCGGTCCAGTCTGGAAAAAGCGAGCCCCCCTACGCCCAACGACGTCTCAATGTGGATGAATGAACTCCACAGCACTTCAAATGGAGACCTAGCAGCCCAATTGTATGAGGACTTAAGCAAACTTCCCAGTACTGGGTCACTCAAGGAGCTCGCATTCAGGCGGATACGTCTTGTTGAGTTCTATCACCTCCAAGTCGATTTCTCTGCGAACTTCGTGCCTTGCAATAGCGGTCCTCTCTCAATTTTTTTGAGCAGACGCCTGGGGCTGAACATCAAGCAAGTGAAGAAGACATGTCAAGGTTGGTCAAGCGCCGGGCAACGACTTCATGATATCTCACAAAGACTCGATGGATATGGGGCCTTACTATTGCCTCATAATGTTGCTCGCACAACGTATGTCGCATCTTTGTACAGTTTGAATCTTACTGATTATGAGCTAGGTTGGAGAGTCACGTAGCGAATGATGAACATTTGGATACCGCTGTCAAGTCGCTCAGAGGATATGGTGTGTTTAAGAGCGAGGCGACGAAGCATTGTTTCGACGAAGCCAGTACTCTCTTCACCGCCCAAAAGTCTCGGAGGAAGGACCTCATCATGGCCTTGCGCCACAATGTGCCGCTCACACCGACCACAGGCCAAATCTCAATAGATCAGGTCGACATCGGCATCACCAGAAGTGCCCAGGGTCCAGACAGTATCGCTCTTTCAGGCTGGTATGAAGATATGAACAGCTGGTGCGGTATGGAAAACTTCGCGACAGACACGCACATTGAGTCTGGGCTGTCTGGGATGTCTAATCTGGACGACATCATGGCTCTTGCCGGGCGTCTTGATTCATGACCCAGCAATCTCAGGACCATTCTTCTTCGGTGTCGTACGAAATATTGTCGACAGCACACAGATATCGTGATCCTCGATATTAGCCTGTTTTGAAGCCTTTACACGCATTCCCTCGCCCGCCTCAAGCACGATGATATCTCCCACGTGACACGTAAAAGAAGACTCCATGCGTTGTGCTTCATGGACAGGCCTATCAACTATCCCTATACATGGCGGTTCTGGATCAGGGAGAGAGACCGTGTTTTCGTCAATATTTTCAGGGCTTCCAGGCTTCGGCCGCCGTAAAATCGTGAAAATTGCGAGCCGGTCGTTCTGATTTGTTACCCCACCGGCAACGAGCCACATGATAGACGGCTTGAAGAGTTTTTCAGGATGAATATGAATTCCGCTGTCGTCAGCTAGTCCGCGTAAGATGAGTGCCTGCCTCTCGGTGAGTGTTGAACTGCCTTTCGGGCAAAGATTTACAGACCATGTGCTCGTTGTCAAACAGATCAGCCAAGCTTTGACATTCTTGCGGTATTGCAGAACGCGACAACAATCTCAAATTCGATCTGCCCCCAGCGCAATAGAAATCTACGCGGTAGCATAGGATCTGTTCGGCAAGCATTTGGATGCTGCTTAGGCTACTGCAAACATCTGCGTAAACGAGATTTTCAGCCAGCCGCGGAATTCGACTTAGGCTACTGCGGAGGTCCGCCTCTTGGCACTTTAGTATAAGCATATGAAGGCCCTTCGCTGCTTGATCGACGTTGCCGCAGCGCAAGAGTGAGATAAGTGCAATATCAAGATTAAGTCATCTGAGGTCCAAATTGATATTTACAAGGTCCATGCGTGGTGACCAAAAGGCGGGGTCAACAAGGATGGAGCTCATTCATTTTGATTTGTCAGAAGGCAAGACCTGACAGCCTCGTGCCTGACTAAGCTACAACTCACCAACATCAATGCACGCTGGGCTGCACAACAGCCTGGGGGGCCTTTGGACATTTCATTCCGCCAAAGGTTCTTCCTGAGGAGTCGGTCACATTTTGATGGGGTCAGCATGACGGGCTTGAAGCGTGAGTTGCCAGACGGCGTTCTATAAATGAGTACATCTATGGCATTTCTTGGCACCGAGATGCCGGAGTGTCTGCTTTCCTGCGTTGAACTTCCTCTTTACTTCTTCTCACCGTCCTTCTCACCCTCCTCCATAATGTCGTCCAGGTTACTGTCAGCATCATCCTCCTTCAACATATCAGCATGGTTACAGCATCAGGATATATGGATGCTTACCGAAGGAGGTGGCGATGGGGGCGGATTGGGATTGGGAGGAGCTTTCTGCTTTTCATGCTCTGTAGCCATGACCTTGCCTGACTTTAAGAGGTTGATCATTCAGGCTTAGCCGGTTATACGCAACTGTTGCGGACAATGATGAAGAGGAACAACCAGTAAAAGCTTAGGAGGTTGTGCAGGAGATGTCGAATCTTGACCAGGGAGGTTGTCCTTATATGTAGTTCGGGGCATTGACTTGCAACGAGCTGTTCAACCTCTTGATTGGTGGTGAAAGTGCCCTGTAGAACTTTGGATGTGATTGCAGATTGTCCTAGTCGCGTCCATCGCATAGGTCACGGCCTACACCAGCCAGCTGAAATCATGCACGACGTCCAAGATGGGATCATGTCTGCGGATTGAGCTTCATCATCCCGGCGGCTTGACCGCTAGATGACTGCTGACCCCCGACGAGCAATGGACACCACTACGCCGGCCATGACCACGTTGGCGGCCTGGTATGCAGGCCACCGTCTAACAGGTCAAGAAGATATGCAGGCTGCCTGTCAGTTTTACTGCGGCACTGGTGAACCAGAATATATGGACGTCCTTGCTGATAACAAGGATCCTGGAAGCCTCACGTTTACATGAAGACGTCCTAGCATTTTGGACAACAGCTGTCAGATTGACGATTCAAGATATGATTGGCAGGAGTATCCAGAGTGAGTAGGGTATATGTGAGCACAGTGCTCGCATGGCGTCATGGGTCAAAACTTTGTCTTTATATTGCATAACAAGTCTTAGGGAGGTGTCACCACGAAATTGAACAAAGTGGATTGATTGTTGTTGTTATGGTACAAAAGGAGACTTTCCTGCAGTCACTCCCGGACGACCATTGTGTCACCACGGAATTGAACAAAGTGGATTGATTGTTGTTAAGGTACAAAAGGAGACTTCCAGAAGTCCAAACGAAGGTAATTGGTCAGATCCAGCATCGGTAAGGAGTCTTACCGGGGCGATAACGACAGAACAAATGCATCAAATGAGGACTCCACATTTGGGATGAAAGTACTCCTGGGTCACAGAACAGAACCTTGCCTGATCGGCAACACACCCCCTCAGATGGGTAGGCGAGCCTCTCTCTGACCATCTGAACCACGAAAGATCAGGCAGATGCCTGTTGGCGGCTTTTGGTAGAGAATTTGGTGCCTTTGGAACAGTTGGCGTTCTCAGGGCAGATGAAGGAAATCGTGCTTGTGAAGCAAATAAGGATGTGTGTAAGTGTTAGGAGAGGTGGGCGAAATTGAGCAAGCTGTTCACTGGTGGACCGCTGGTACGCACTCCATCTGCAGAAGCTTCACGAAGTTCTGATGCTTCTGAGTCGGGAGAATCTTTGTAAGCCCATCGCTCACTATCTTGTCAGTGCTCATCCAGTCCACGGATATCTTCCCCTGTCTGACTGTTTGTCGGATCCAAAGACGATGGATGTCAACATGCTTGAGCTTCGTAGTGGCTTGAGGCCTCTCACTAGTGAGTAACAGCAGCGTTTGGCGGTTATCACAGAACATCTGGATCGGAACCTTGCCATGAAAACGTAGCTGAAGCTCCTTGATCAGACGAAGAGTGGCAAGGTAGTTCCTCGCTGCGACACTGAGGGCCACCAGCTCAGCTTCGGTGCTAGAAGTGACCACGGATCGCTGCTTTGTAGCTTTCCAGTCAATTGGACCTCCAAAGAGCATGGTGGTGTATCCTTGTGAACTAAATCTGGTGATGGGATCATCGCCGAATGATGCGTCGCTCGCACAATACAGCGATGTAGAATGGTCTCCTGATCCTCCGTAGG
>NW_003315021.1:0-1567 GCF_000150825.1 Verticillium alfalfae VaMs.102
ATTCACCCTAACCCTAACCCTAACCCTAACCCTAACCCTAACCCTAACCCTAACCCTAACCCTAACCCTAACCCTAACCCTAACCCTAACCCTAACCCTAACCCTAACCCTAACCCTAACCCTAACCCTAACCCTAACCCTAACCCTAACCCTAACCCAGCTGGAAGCGCAGGGCTTTTGACAATGCTGGCCGGCGGTAACAGTTGAACATTATGGTTCAGCATGACGGCCGTGGAGCATGCCCTTCCGGCGGACGACGCGACGTCCGTCAGTGCGGAGCGGTTAATTGTGGGACGGACATTCGGCGCCTTGCGGCCCTGACGCCCGGATGCGAGATACGACAGTGTCTCGGATTACTGGGGCCAGGCCTCGGTGATTTCTTTGCCTTCAGCACTAGAGCGGGAGCCCGTGCCGGGATCCAGGTGAAGTGCCTTGTCCCTGTCGGACTTGCGGACATTTTGCTTACCAGGCAGGATCCAGAGGGTCGGACTTATCTCAAATCACGAATCGCGTGGAGCGGACCTACCAGGCAGCAAAAAATTAAAGTCCGCAGGAAAACTTTATTAGCAATACGAGCCCATATCGCCATCGCCGTGGCGCAATAAAATCCGGCGCGGCGTAGCGTGGCTCGCTGTGCCTCAAGATAACCAACATGGAAATGGGAGGGACGCCCTTGAGGCAAATTACAACGACAGAGGAATGCCATCAGGTAATTGCTGCTGGCAGTGCTACTGCAACAGCACAATCGAACTTACATGGACTCCAATACTTCACCGGGACGGGCTTTGAATGGATTAGCGGTGAGTTTGGTTGCGAATGGTTTTGCTGTCAATCCCCGTCATCTGCTCTCACGATGGTGTCCTAACACGAAGGTTGCCTTCAGTGTCTTGCCTGCAAGTCCCGAAAGGTAAATATTACCCTACGCTTGACATTTGGCTCTGAGCAGTAAAAACTGGCGCAAGTTTGCTTCATGGAATCTGCTCACATCAATCTAGACCAGATGCGACCGTTCGAATCCCACCTGCGATGGCTGCTTTGCGCGGCGTCAACCGTGTATCTATCCTAAGCGCAAGGCAAGAAAAAAGGCGAATTCGGCTGCCAGGCGACCAAATCCGCAGTATGTCTCGGCCTGTGCGAGCTCGCAAGCCTGTCTCTTTTCCGTCGATCGTTGATGTTGACGTGCCATCGGACGCCAGCGACGGAGTTCTCTCAAATCTCTTCGACCGACTTCTCCAGGTCGAAGAGAAGTGCTCGAAACTTGTCGGCAGCATTCCCCAGGTCAAGGTGTCGCCGCTGGTAGCTGACAGCGACTCGGAAACAAGTCCATTCTCGCTTCTTGGGGCGTCACCACCCGCAAAGGTTACAGACGATGCTCTCGCAGAGGTGGCAGGGCATAGCGTGGGAAGCAGCCTTGAGAATTCATATTCCACCGATACGCTTCTCGCGGAGGCTCTTGCTCAAGTGGTATATTTGAAACACCAGGGAGCCACATTCAATCGCATCCACGAGACTCATGTTCCACCAGACATTGCAAGACGTGTCTTCACAGTAGATGCCGCCATGCATA
>NW_003315021.1:1919-5126 GCF_000150825.1 Verticillium alfalfae VaMs.102
CGTCGCCATTCTATATGTACGTATTCCGCCCTTCCCCTACGCCGTTTACAATACTTTTGCCCAATCGAGGCTAACTACCAAGGGTAGATGCGAGCTGCATTTCAGCAATATGATGTGGAGCTCAGCCGGAACATGTTCGGCCTGATTTGCGAATGTGTTAAGACTCTTGGTATTCATCACATTGATCGGATTTCTCTC
This sequence comes from Verticillium alfalfae VaMs.102, assembly GCF_000150825.1. NCBI lineage: Eukaryota > Fungi > Ascomycota > Sordariomycetes > Glomerellales > Plectosphaerellaceae > Verticillium > Verticillium alfalfae. The sequence continues at coordinate 2,118 of NW_003315021.1, forward strand.
GGCTGCTCCATGCATATCAAGTTTTCAACCACCCAGGCGAATCAAGAGGGAAAAGCCTTTTGGGCCCTGGCATCTATCGACCTTTTCTTCCGCATATTGCACGGAAAACCTGCCTCGATTACAGCCAACATGACTGGATGCCAGGCTAGCCTTCCGTTGGTCGACTTTGCCTCCGAGAACCCCGAGCAGGCCATTTCTGGCCGGGACTCCCTTGTTGCTTCTCGGTTGACGCAACTTCTTCTTCGGTTCTTCGACATACAGAGCCTCATGGCAGGGAGCTCAACAACGACATAATCAATCGCATACAGAGGCTTTCTGAAGATATCGAAAGTTTGTTCCGGAAGTGGCCAGTGGTACGTATGCATTTATATCTTATCTTCGGTGCTCATCTTTTGAACTTCTACACATGCGTTTTCGTCTTGCTGATGCGACCGCTGTGAGTAGATAGACTCAATGACTGCGTCTGAAGATAAGCCCGAACACTGGTGGATGCTCTTCGACCTGACGCTGATGGCGTATTGCTCAATGATAATCATGTGTCGGGAATTATCGCGCATGTCCCTCTACCTGCCCGCCGCTCCCCCGGAGGGGGGGAGCCATCGGATCAGCTAATGCTCGACATCGCGCGCCGCATGCTGAGCTTGTCCCATGCTGCTCTCGTCAGCTACCCAGTCTCAACGGTGGTCTGCTACTTGTTTGGTGCATTTCGCTGTGACGTGGCATACGGGCTGCATGGTAGAGCACTTGCTCGCTGGCGACCCCAATGAGCCGGTTCAAACAGCTGGCCCTGGACATCACCATCTTGTGTGAGGTGGCGGCAAAACATTACCTCGATCGCAGAGAGAGACCAAGAACTAAATGCCACTCGCGAGCACTCTCTACGACATGAACAGGACCATCCGCGCAAGGTGTATAGGCGCGCGGTTGGTCGTCTCTGATTTGTCATTGAAGGAGCACAGTCTCGAGAAATGACACAACAACAGCTTTCATGCGCGCGAGAATGATGCAGCTTGCTATGCCATACATCATACCAAGCGCCGATTTCGCAAATCAGCAGAGATATACCGCGTGAGTTATGGACACTACCGATTGAACATTATGTGGCACTTGACCAATGCAAGCAAGGCTTCGGTCTTGAAAGCTTTTATTGTGCGTTTTAGCAACAGCAAGATGAAATTGGCGTAGCTTTCTTTTCACAGCAGGTGTGGCGACACGCGGAAATGCAGGGCTCCAATGACCGCCTCCAGCAAGGAGCAACCCCTTGAGCTGGTGCCAAGGTCCTTCATTGCCTTGGCCTGTGCCCTGGTCAGCCGAGGGCGTCAGGCAAGAAAGGGTCCTGGCCATGACGTCAATGAACCAACCAAATTCCCACCCAGACTCTTGAACGTGGCAGATTGCCTTGGCGCGTCCGGAGCGACTTGCATGGGTTACAGGGTCGCCTAAGCTATATACTGCATCATGAGCTCGCCACCCCAATTCCAGCAGTGTAGACTTGAGACTCACACCAAATAACTATCCGGAGACTAGTCGCATTTCGAACTAATCTTTTCCACTATACACACAGTCTTCAATGAGAAAGTCAGCATATCTCTTCCTGGGCGTTCTCGTCACCCTCGCTCTGGCACAGATAACAAGTCTTGCTTCGAAACAAGGACTTGCTGTTCACGGCGATGCACCCGATTCTGATAACGAGTTCCTGTCATCACAGAATTCGCCCATCTCCTGGTATTACACTTGGTCACCGTGGCCTTCTAATACAGTCAACAACTCGGTAGCATTTCTTCCACTCCTACATGGTCTTGACGCAGCATCCGACGATGAGTTGAAGTCCCTTCTCGGGCGGCTTCCCGCTTCATCAACGCATCTTCTCACATTCAATGAGCCAGACCACGACATACCCTCTGGTGGCAGCGATATATCCCCGGAAGATGCAGCGGAGGCGTATATACAGTACATCGTACCGTTGCGGGAGGGAAGCTCAGACTCACCTCGGACATGGAACATCAGCCACCCTGTTGTGACAGGCTCTGGCCAAGGTATTGAATGGCTCAAGCGCTTCAACGAATCTTGTCATGATCTCAGCCCGGACGGTTGTCCCGCGGACTTTGTCGCGGTTCATTACTACGGCGATTTTCCAGGCCTGGCCGCATGGATTGGTACATTGGATGACTTTTACAACCCATCTAATTCGTCGGAGAACCGCCTCAGGTTCTGGATAACGGAAATGGCGTTGCCTCAAAAAGAAGTGGACTCGACAGTCGCCATGCTGAATCAAAGCATGACGTACCTGGATGGCTTGGATCTCGTGGAAGGCTATGCTTGGTTTGGTGCGTTTCGCACCGACAACGCCAATGAATGGACTGGCGACAGTGTAAGCATGTTTGATGAAGACGGCGGCCTCACAGAGGTGGGTGCGACATTTCTTGGTGGCGAGGCCAATGGTTTCGAGAAAGGGATGAAGGGAGGCAGTGTAAGGCAATCGGCACCGATCACATTGACGGCCATGCTGGCTGTAGCGTTCGGTCTGCTACATGTACTTAGTTGAGGCACAGATTGCGGCACAAGAAACCGCTGCGCGACTGGGCAGCGAGCAGTTAGGTTCATATAATTTCATCGTGAGCTCAATCAGGTATTCGGTCCAGTGGTATACTCCAGCTTGTCAGTTGAATTGACGACACTTGAGATGATATTCTCAAGTCAGTCATAATCATAGTAAAATTTCGAGCCTGCTGAGTACCGCCAGAGGCTGAACAGAGCCTTGTGGGTGTGCATCTCACCCTAGGTTTCATAAAGCGGAACCCGATGCGGTGGCTCGTTATTATATGTATAGCAATAGCCGCGTAACAGTGAACGCCAGGTTGAATGCAATGTGATGCTGCGAAATTTTGGATCGGTGGTCTCAGATCAATGCACGATGAACAATGCTCATGTTGAAAGACTGGCCGGATCACTGCCATTATTGGATACCCACAGCCTAAACACCCTAAGAACTACGGCGCCCGTAAGGGA
>NW_003315021.1:5226-22697 GCF_000150825.1 Verticillium alfalfae VaMs.102
TCGACAGCGGTGTCAGTGCCGCCCTCTGCTGCTATGACGGCCGAAATCATAAACATGATACTATTAAGCCCGACAGCAATGCCAGTACCAGTGGCGCGGTGAGCAGACGGGAAGATTTCGGCTGTGTACGCGTAGAGTGTTCTGTGGTAGATATCGATGCAGCATGTTGGATCGGTCTTGGTGAAGGTTTGAGAACAATTAGCTGACGACGAACCTATGACGCAGCTGAAGACAACATTCTGGACAGTAATCATAAAAGTGATGTACCCACAGAATAACGCCATGGTTAGGAGTGCTCCGATTACCATAGTATACTTGCGACCGAGTAAATTACTGTTGGCGAGAACACCAGCAATGAGCGGCCCCATGATACCAGATACATTGGCCAGCGTGTAGTTGCGCCAAGTTATGTAGTCGGATTCCTCTTGCTCAGGCAGCTGATTGGCAATGATTGACCTAGGTTTACCAGCGATGTTTGTCCACCGAATCTGGCTACTCACCGCAAGAAGACGTAGAACAGAGGGTAAGCCGGACCGATCAGAGTCCACGAGGCCCTGACCATTACGGTGGACAGAGCCAGCTTCTTCGTTGTAAAGAGACCTATGAGGTATCGTGTAAGTTGAGTCAGAAACTGACGTTACTTAGGCGCTGAAGTCAGGCTTGCAAGGCTTTGATTTCCTGGTCTTGTCTATCAACCCCGGCGTGGCCCTGGGCGAGTCGCGTTTTATAGCTCTCAAGCCCGGCCTATACAGCCAAAAGCCTAGCATCGTGTTCATCGACGCCGGGTTGCACCAGCCCGAGCCAGCTGTCTTGTAGCGGCTAGCTGATCATGCTGCTTACCGACGTCGACATTCATAGCAGCAAACTGCGTATAGTATCATATAGACCCGTCTCAAGCCGCCCTTTCCATCATAAGTGTTTCCACTCCTGCCGTTTTTCGCCTAAAAAGCTTCTAAATCCCTCCAATATATTCCATTTATGCCACATCCTGGCCGTTTCATCTGTTCTCTACACTCATCAATGAATTCTTCATTCACTCTGCTGCTTCCTGCACTATATGTTTCCCCAATATATTTTCCCTGCTCCAAACCTTTCCTTCTTCTCATTTCTCCAACCTCAAAACTCAAGCCACGTCGGCGCAGAGAACTCCCACAGCGCAGACGAACCATTGCAACCATAGCCCAGGTATTTTACAGTGGTTTACGAGAAGCATGCTCGCCATGTCGCTCTCGGCCTTCCATTTTTCGCTGTCTATTCCACTGCCCATCTTGTTGTCAACCTCGCTGCCCATCTCTCACTCTCATCCCTCCCTGTCTATGCTTCGATTTCTGGTTCTCTCCACTCGATATCCGAGTACCCTATCATTCTTATACTCCCCCTTGTCGTCGTCTGCTAACCTTTCCACTCTCAGCATGCCAAAAGCCTCCGAGTACAAGACGGTCATGCCCGTTGGGCTCAACAGGCCTATCAGAATAGCCCAGAGCATCCAAACCTGGCGTAAAAGATACGACGGGCCTTATGAAGATGTATTGAAAGCCCGGGCTGCCGAATACTTCTCCGTCGAAGACGATCTTGTTGGCGACATGAAGCTTGGTCGAAAAGGTGCCCTCTCGAAGACTTGGGACAAGAAGTCGCTCAAGACGACTAAGCTCAGCATCCGCTCTGATCTTCGAAACGAGAGCGGCCAACCCTTCGACGCCGATATGGTCATCAGGATCGATCGAGTATTCGAGCGACTCGTCTTCTCTGCTCGACCACCTCAGCTGAGCAGCAACGCCGCGTTCCGACGACTGCGCGATAGCGACGACGGAGAGATTCCTCTGACCGCGTACCTTGCTGCCGAGGCGGCCATGATGGTGACCGCGGGCTCCTCGCACGATTTGGGCTGGATGAAAGCTGGCGGCTACGAGATTTACATTCGGGTCTTTCTTTGGCCAAAGGCGATGAAGGTCAACCGAGATCGCATTATCAAAATGTCTCTCGAGGTGCGTCCGCCCGTTGGTGGAACAACTCTGAGCAACAATCATTTTTGGGCTCTGGCAGTCCGCTGGGTGCTCAGCGTGCCCTCGGCTCACCACCCCTTTCAGCACCCCGTCATCCGCAGCGCCATTGCCATGCTCCGTGATGTTATCGAGCTCAACAATCCGGCCCTCGACCCTCTCGGAGTCTTGTCCGGTGTCTACCACGAGAGCCGGGTGGCTCAGCTATGGGCCGCACACTGTCTGGTCATGTCAGACAAGATCCAGTGGGTCAATGCCTGCGGTCTCAAAGGTGTTCGTGCCTCCTGGAAAGATCCTGATCGCGCAGGCATATAGATATCGACCAGATGAACTGCCACTGTCAGATACGAGCTGTCAAACCTCGATCGTCGACGGACTGACGAGTATGACTGGGCGAAATGGGCGGGCTCCTGCCACCGGCTCGACATCGACGACGAGACGATCCCCGTCCCCGTTTGCCGGGTTCTTGATCAATTTCTCAAGGTTGGAGCTCGATACAAGGACCGCGATCGAACCGGCTGGAACCACAGTGTCCATCTGTTGCCGCAACACATCGATAAATTCCGGTTCAGACTCCCTCGCGAGCTCAAGTTGATCCGCCTACACATGAAAAACGATGAGCGTCATCAAGCCGACGCCATTCGATCGGAGGCTAGTATCAGCTATGTCGACGCTGTAAATGACGCTAAAGAACGAACGTACCGCCTCAGTCACTCCGGTCTACGGTCATCTTACGCAGCTCTACTCGAGTCGTCTCAACAAAACAGGGTTTCGAGTGCCGAACCGGCCCATACTGAAAGCCAATCCCAAGCCCACGACGATAGCCAGGTATCCAGCGTTGTGAGTGCGATCAATGTACCCCAGCCTGCCATCGATCCCCAGTCTGGCCATGGCAATTTGCTTGGTAACAGGAAAAGACCCGCTCCTGCCGAGGACAACGTTGTCGCCGACGAGGCATTCGACCGGGAAATCAAGGCCATCAAGCTCACGGTTGCCGAGCTCAGCACGTCGTTGGTTGATCAGAAGGAGGCTGCTGAGTCGACCAACGCCAAAATGCAGACCCAGCACACAGGTATCAACGATTCGCTCGGTAGCCTGAAGAAGCAAGCCACGATATACGCTGCTAAACTCGGCAAAGTGACTCGTATAAACAAGGACATGTCAGACAAGATTAGCAGCCATGATGAGCAGCTCCAGCAAATGGAACGTCATTTCGACAAGAAGCTTGATCAATACGAAGCCATGCAGACCAAGGACCTCGAAGACTTTGATCGCCGATTGAATGAATCCATTGCAAAGGTCAACATGCTCGAGCAGAACAACGCAAACCTGACTCAAGAAGTCGAACGTTTGAAGACTCAGCTCGAGGAGACAACTGCCAGTGTCGAAAAGAATCATCGCCGATCTCAGATGGAGGAGACTGAGGACGCTGCAGAGCCTTCGCCATGCATCGATTAGGCCAATTCTTTGGAGAACTTCAACGCCTGCCTCGAGGCAGCCAATGATGCACCACAATCCGACAACGACTGTGATTCGAATACCGACAGATCGTCAGAGGAGAATATGGTGAACAGCACATGGACCACCCACCAGTTCTCTCGTCGGAATATGGTCAACACCGTTTTCGAGAGAGCTAACTCATCCGTTGACTTCGTTGGCGACTTTTGCGAGACCGATGAGGACTTATTGACCAGTATGGGAGTTTTCGATATATAACGGCTATTTGAGAGGTAGCGAGGAATCGTCTGATGGAGCTTGGCTTGGCATGGGAATGGATATGGGGTTCAATGAGATCTAGCTGAGACTATCATCACATACTTGATTCGACTTGACTTCGTGAAACTCTCTGAGCCTTTATGAGCCTCAATGTGCAGTAGGGCCTCGCTACAACTATACTTTCGAGTATTCACAGACCATACAATACTCGACATCATGCATTATTCAGTCTCTTAGCCAGCTTCCATCCGAGGAGGACATTTTCATGAAGGGTAGAGTAGATAGTGAAATTTGGATAGTAAGACTATAGTCGAGAGCAGGCAATCTTCGAGAGCAGTGCCAAATTACAATCGTCGAAGAGCTCCTTGCAAGACAGGTTGGCTTCTTCGTCACTCGTCTGGCGTGCGGCCTCGATGAGAGCTAGGTCGGGGTTGTACACGCCTTTCTCGGCGTGGGCGAGTCCAGGTTGCTCTTTCTTAGATACCTATGTTGTCAGTTTGTGTATTGTGCCGACATGAGTCCTCGAGAGCAGTGCCGTCGTCGAGAGCAGTGCCGTCGTCGAGAGCAGCGCCGATGTGCCATCGATAGCTGCGCTGTCAGCGAGACAGGAAGGAGAGTGCCTATTGTCTAGGTATACAGGTTAAGAGGAGAGGGTTAAGCCCAGGTCGCGAGTAGATTTAGGGAAGACCGACCGACCAAAATCTTAGTCTAGGGCAATGATCCTACTGTCGTCGCTGGTCTTCAACGAGGCACATGCAAGTAAAGGCTAAGGGTGCAGGGGCTGACGAAGTCTCGGCCAGTGGTCCGCTGCCCTACCCCAGCTTGTCTCCGTTCAGTGCAGAATTTCCCGACGGGTGAGTTCCAGGAGCCATGTAAGAGCCGACGGCCGGGTTTCGGATCAGAGGGCCGGACGAGAACCTGTCAGTATTATTTAGTATAGTCGCAGTCATTGCAAGTTGTAATTCTGAAAATTCTCTTGCATCTGGACATCCTCCCGCACTTGATTGTTGATTATTGCACTACACACGCCGAGGTGTTGCTCGAGGATCCTCAACGTCAACCTTGCCAACTCACCGTCAATCCTGCGCCATGCCGGCGACACGTCTCACCTATGACCATCTGCCCCTTCACGGCAAGGTCTATGCCGTCACAGGCGGTGCCAGCGGTATTGGCCTTGCGACAGCCAAGCTTCTTTCGATGAGGGGGGCGGCCGTCTGCATCGCCGACATTGACTCAGAGGCCATGAAAGCAGCTGAGGCCCACTTCACGCCTCTCCAGGTGCCGTTCATGGTGTCAAAGGTTGATGTGTCGAGAAGATCCGAGGTAGACTTTTGGATCGACACCATCATCCGGGAACATGGCCGTCTTGATGGCGCCGCGAACGTGGCCGGCGTCATTGGCAAGGTTCACGGCACCACCGCAGTGACCGACATGGAGGATGGCGAGTGGGATAGAATCATTGCCGTGAACCTCACGGGCACCATGTACTGCATGCGCGCGCAATTACGCAGCATCGCAGACAAGGGGTCCATCGTCAACATATCATCCATCCATGGTCTCAAGGGTTTGGCGCAATCCGGCAGATGCTGAGGCACGCACTCTGACTGACAGCTTGATAGGCTTTGCGAAACACTCGGCGTACGATGCCAGCAAGCACGCCGTCATTGGTCTGACCAAGGCGGCGGCTCTGGAGAACGGAGACCGCGAGATCAGGGTCAACAGCGTCGCGCCAGGTTCGGTCTACACGCCACTGATGCAGAAGGAATGGGACCACAGTGGACGCGCGAAGGACGCTCCGTTTGATGAGCCCACTGCGTTCCGGCGGTTTGGGACCGTCGAAGAGACGGCCAATGTCATTTGCTTCCTGCTGGGGCCCGACAGTTCGTTTGTGAGCGGTGCGGTCTACACAGTAGATGGCGCTTGGATCTGATCGGGGGTGGGGCAAGGTGGCGGCGATGCCCACATTACATGGGAGCTCTGTTTGGCGTGTGGGAGGATGAATGATTGATTCTGCAAACAGTGATGGCCAAGAGAGAGTTTGTCTTATTGAGGCGAGCGATGTGGGGGGCTCCAGGCGCTGGACGCCCCTGAGCTAGGTACCTGGAAAGCGCTAGTAGTGCGGGGTTCGCGGGGAAAGAGTCAGCTCAGGTGGTGAATGAACATAAAATACCCGTCGGGCTTTTTTTTTTCACTTCGCAGTTCCCGTTCTCAGCATCTCCCTCGATTGCACGCGTCGCCGCACAGCTCAGTCGCAGCTGGAACCACTCTCTGGCCGGGCAAATTTCACAGCACCCGGAGTACCAAAACGCCAACAACACGACAGCTGTCAACTCCTCTGTTCAAGGTGGGCGATGGAGGATATTCGCAGCCAACCGTCTCCCGAGCCCGAGACGAATGGTCGGGGGAGCCAGGATGGGGCGGACGCGGAGTATGCAAGGCCTAGGAAGAGGACGCGGGTCGCATGCGAACAAGTGCAGTACGTCTCGGACCCGCTGCGACGGCCAGTATCCGTGGTAGGTGAAAGACGGCTGGCTCTCAAGCCTTTTGCCCCAGCATCCATTCGAGGGTTATTGTTCAACATTGACTGACATGGCCACGCAGTCGACGTTGTCAAGGCAAGTCTCTGCCTGTGGCACTAGCCAAGAGAGTAAAACCCGAGGCATCTTCGGCTAACCCCTGTCCATCACAGATTACGGGTTACGCTTGTAACTATGACCGCCAAATCAAGAAACGCGGTCGCGCCCCCCGCAACGAAACAGCACCCAGGAGTCTTTCCAACTGCGAATCGTCCACTAATGAGACCTCGTACCCGGATCAGCATCCAGCGAGCTCGCCTGCCGCCGAATCGGAGCCTCCGTCAGGCGCCTTCGATCAGCGGCGACAGGTGGCCGAGCCGCAGCAGAATCTTGCCGTTCCAGAGACACACGCTCATGTTGGGGTGGACACGGCCAATGGGGGCTACTTGCCTCAACAAGCCATCTCCCCGCCATATGCCATGTATGCCAACGAAGGCTACGCGGCTGGTATGAGACACACAAATCATCCGAGGCTGGGTGACGCTGTTGTGTCGGAGCCCAGCGATGGTCACCCGTCCCCTGCAAACCTCAATCCATTGCACGATCCACACGCCTCGACAAAGCCGCATCCGCAACAGCAGCGCGCAAGAGCATCATTCAGCACAATCGTCAGGCCGCACGGATTCGGACCCTTCAGCCCGATACCGTCGGATGGCTCTCAGGGCGGCGGTCAGCAAAGAGGCTCACAGTATGGTGTCTCGGCTGCCGACTGTCGCTACCGCTGTCTCGACCCTCTTCTCCCCTATCTTGGCGATGTCTTGCCTGCGTCTGTGGCTTGTGATCTCTTTGATGTCTATCTCGTGGATCCCGGAAGCTCGTTATTTCGCTGCGCCTCGCCATACATCTTGACACGAATATTCCGGAAGAAATCGCTGCTTCATCCAACAAATCCGCGACCCATGTCGCCGGCGCTTCTGGCCACAATTCTTTGGTGCTGCGCTCAGACTGCCGACATATCTCTGCTTCTTGTTCCGGGATCGAGATCACGAGTCACAAACGCGCTATACGAACTCGCCACATTTCTCATTACTGACCGAGACCCTGACAGATGGCGAAGAATACACGGTAAGCAGCCACACTGGCAGGTGTTGACAGGTGCTGAAGTATAGTACTTACCATGTATAGGGGGACTGCGCATAGAGAATGAACAGGTACCCGAGCAGTACCCCTACAACTCCAATCTCCCAAGCACCACGGAGAGCAATGAGCCGGCCGGTGCCATTGATGATGTGCTCACATTCATCCTCCTCTGCATTGGGGTGTCCGGAGGCGACTTCAAGTCGGACTGTCTCAAATGGTGGAGCAAAGCAGCCAGGCTTGCGCTGTCACTGCGTTTGAACCGACTGGATGAGGACTCATCACTGTCCGGACTGTCCTCTCCCCCACGAAAGCACAAAGGTCAGCTGCTTCTGGCTACAGTTGAGGCTGAGGAAGAGAAGAGACGAGTCTTTTGGTTGCTTTATTCGCTCGACCGACATCTTGCGCTGTCGTTCAATCGAGTCCTCCAAATTCCGGATTCGAGTTGTGAAGTTTATGGTATGTCTACCCCGGGTTGAGGCCAGCTGTCGGCTCCTAACAGAGCATTAGCTCCATTGGCGGAGAGCGTTTGGGAGACGCTAGATGAAGTGCTCCTTCTCGGACCGCCAGCCAGGACGATAGGCCCCCTGAGCACGATATCTGGTTCCAGTTTCTTTGAATACTTCCTCCCGCTGATGGTCATCCTCGGCGACATCATCGAAGTCCACCATAGCAAGCACCATCCTCGCCTTGGGAGCCTGGACAACAGTATCGCCGTCTCTGTCATTGGCAACATGATATGCGAGTGCGAGGAGAGTCTTGCCAGGCTTGCGCACGAGGCTGATGTGCGACACTCAGCATACGGAAATCCTGACACACCGATGCTCATCAGCAATCTGGTGACCGGCCTGCCAGACAACAGTCATCAAGCACCACCACCACCAAGTCGGAGTCACGATACGCATGACGATCGATCTGATGTGCGTCTTGTGGTCGCATACAGTACGCATATTCTCCATGTCATGCACGTCTTGTTGCACGGCAAGTGGGACGCCATTAGCATGCTGGACAATGAGGATGACTGGATCACGACGTCGCGCTTTGCCGAGTGCGCATCGCATGCCATTGCCGCTTCCGAGGCCGTGTCCGATATTCTCAAGTTTGATCCAGAACTGACTTTTATGCCGTACCTCTTCGGTATATATCTACTGCACGGTAGCTTCATCCTGTTGCTATTTGCCGACCGGATGCCTCAGCTCGGACCCAATCAGAGCGTCGAGCAGGCATGCGAGACCATCATCAGAGCCCACGAGGTCTGCGTTGTGACCTTGAGCACAGAGTTTCAGGTGCGTCAGTTACTTTTACCACATCACTTGACACATCTAATTGAATTGTACAGCGGAATTTTCGACGAGTCGTACGATCCACGCTGTATAGTGTACGAGGCTCCAGTCCCAAAGGCTGGGAGGAGCACAAGCTGGCGCGGAGGAGAGTACTCTCACTGTACAGATGGACCAAAGGAGCCAAGGGACTGGGAATCTGATGAGACGAAGTGTCACTGCCAACATCTCAGTCTGCCGGCTCAAGGCCGAGACGGACAAACTCTTTCAAGTCATTGAACTTGTCGATCATACGAGACCATTGACCGGGGCAGACCGCGTCGAATGTTGCTGTATCAAACCGCGAGAATACAGGCATTGTATCGGCACCCCACGCCCTCTCCTCGATTTTAGACTGCACTCTGGCTGGCCTGATTGACGACCTGAATTTCGGGTACATCAAAGACATCCCAGTCATGAGCATTTTCCGGTGATCCGAACGGCGTCAGGGCCGCGAAGCGAAATCTGCTATGCATCAGTTTCTCTCTCCGATGGCCACATCAAAGGTCACCTACTCACGTGTAATTTCCTGGTTCGATCAATTGGCCGTTAGCCAGACGGCCAAGCCACCAATACTCATATGGAATGTCCCGAGCCAGATCAAAGACTGGAAACGCTACCAGATCCATCTCATCGTCCTTACTTGTGTTGAAGACGTAGGCGTAGTCCGCACCGGCCCATGAAGTTGCTGCACCAACATACCCGTTCTTGCCCGCTTCCGGCGGATAGAACCAGCGGCTGTCTTCCCAACCTGCTTCAAAGATATCCCACCGTAGGTGACGCACACCCCAGCGGAAGCCGCAAACGATCTTTGGGAAGTCTTGAGCTTCCAATGAAAGGTCAAATGTGTAGCTAGCATGATTCGAGTAAGTCTCTGGTCTCCACACGTGCAAACAGACTCACGTGGGCTTCTCCTCAATGGGAATATCGTTCGCAGTTGAAGAGGACCGGGGATAGTTGGGGTAAAAGACACTGGCAAAGGTAGTCCGTATGCTCCCCGCCACGCCCATAAAAGGTACGGAAAGTTCTTCAGCATTCGTGCCGTATATGAGGATCTTGCCGCTGTACACAGGCAACTTATCATCATCGAACCCGTCGGGATAGTCAAAGATGAATCTAGACGCTTGTCAGCATGAGGCCTTTGTAACCGGCTGCATTGCGTACTCTGCGTTTTTGGTTGACCCAGGATTGACCCAGAACTCATCCGACGGTAACAGCACATCAGGCGTCATTTTAAAGGGGAGGAAGGATGTCTCGCCGTGCGGAATCGGGCCCAACTGCACCAAGGGAGGATCGCTGCTGTCCAGGACGTCGTGGCCGCCAGAGTCTTGCACCTCGAACCTGTATCGAACACGGCTAGTCCCGTTATTCTTGATGGCGACCTGTTGATGTTGTCTGTGGTTCTGCGTGTCATTGAGTGCAAATTTTGACCATCCCAGGGACGTTTCATAGTGGACAACCTTGTAGGCGTCGACGATGCCAGTGCCAACTTGGGTTACAGGCGCCCAGAATCCATAATCTTTGTCTGACTGGCCATCGTGCCACCGCACTGCGCGGCCGCTTGACATGATTCGCATGGCGAGATCCTTGGCGAAGCGGACACCGTGGATGCCTTTACCTCCATGTTGACTGATGTACAAGGCCGCAACTCCAGCCACATATGGACACGCCATTGATGTACCGCTGAGCACTGTGTATGTATTGTCAAGGTACGAGCTGAAGATGTTGCCTCCAGGGGCCGCAACATCGGGCTTGATCTCGAGGTTGTATAGCGCAGCTTGTGACGTAAAGTAGCTCGCAACCCCTCCGCCAGCATTGCTGATGCCGACATAGTTGGCTTTCGACTCGGCAGAGAAGTTAAGCAACACCCGATTTCCAGTTCTATGCGCCTTGAGGAAGAATTCTGCCGTTTCATAATCGAGAATACCGACGCCAGTGAGGTCGCTCCCGGTCCCTGGCTGTTGTAGCGATGCGCCCTGTGGGCTGAAAAAAAGGATATATCGAGCACCAAAGCGAGCGACATTGCGCTGTTTTGCATATGAACTGCAGTTCGTATTCACACTCAGAGGCAGAAAAGGCAGAAGTACGACATAATTACTGAGGTTCCGCGTATTGGCCGGCAAAGACTCGCAGCCTACTAGAACATCACTTGCGTTGAGTGATAGCGCAAACATAGGAAGGTCTCGAACCGTTGGAGGAAAAGGCTCGTAGTCTGGCAGGTAGGCAAATGTCGTTGTGTTCGAATCATTTGAGCCGGGACGGATATAAGTGGCCTCAAATGGTATCGCAGGATAGGTATCTGCTTCGACCGACGCCACGGCGAGCACAAACTTTCCAGATGAGCCACTGCTTCCAAAAAATGGGCCGAGCTCACCGCTGTTGCCGGCAGAGATGGTTACCATGGTGCCAGCATCAACGATACGAGACGCAACCGTGGACCAGGCACTGCTCGACCATCCGCCGGGGCCGCCAATACTTGCTGTGATGATGTCGGCCTTGATTGGCGTCAGCCATGTTTCTAGAAGGAAGAACTCTAGGGGCCAGAGCCTACTCCATCCTCATGAGCCCTGATGAATGCGTCTATCAGAGTTTCCTCGTCTGTCCCTCCCTGACATCGTTATTGGATGAAGCCGGCGAGAGAGGTTGAAACCGCTTACACTGCCCCCAAAGACTTTGTAGCTCTTCAGCGTAGCGTCTGGTGCGACTCCTGCCCAGCTCAAGAAGAGTTAGCTGCGAGGAGAGTTCTTAGAACAGGCCGGGTGTACTTTTCGGTCAAGCCGGCGATGATCCCCGCGACATGCGTGCCGTGTCCGTCGATATCAAACGGGTCATCATCTGGTTCCTTCTCAAAGGGTCCGCGTGGATACCCTTGAAGCTTAATCAGCCTCAGTGGCCTCATATCGAGAGAATATACAAACATCTGTCGCCCACAAAGTCGTAGCCTCCTATCACTTTGTACTTGCGGCCCAGCCCACCACCCAACTGTTCATCGCGTTATCATTAAGGCTGCCCAATTACTTCAGAGGATTGCCTACCGCAGGGTGTGTGTACTGAACTCCCGTGTCGATGATTGCAACAGTAACGCCTTGTCCGCGGATGCCTTCAGCGTGGAGTCTATCTACACCAGTCATGTGGTGGATTGAATAGTTGCTTGCGCCTGCATCGTCGGGTTGGTCCTGTTTGTCTAAAGCAGGATCGAGCTGGACCGTCTTGGATCGCCAGACATTGGCCACATTTTTTTTCATGTGCAGGGATTCTGCGTTCTCGACTGATGTCTCGATACTGATGCCCTTGAAGATGTTTCCTTTGAACGACTTGACGATTTTGTTTCCAATTCGAGACTCGATACTCGATTTCACGTTATCAAAGTCGGACTCCTGAGATTGATGTTAGCTGATGCATAAGGTGTAGCAATCGCAATAGGATTAAGACACCTTGGCGAACTCGACGATGTATCGATTGGTCTCGAATGAGCCAAGTCTCGTCCCCAATCCGCCATCTGTCTGTCGCCCAAGACCCGCCGTCGAGCTCAACACGAGTCCAAGTAGTAAATGAACGGGTTGCATGATTCGTTACCTCATTCTTCTGCCTCTGAGAGCTTGAATAGAAGTGCCAAAAACGACGGGCCACATCAATATTAATATTACGCTATTTGAGCCTACGCCTGTGTCAGCAGCACCTGAACGGCGGTCTGCACCGTCAGACAAGCCATGCAACGCCGAATTCATTGAGTTATAAGCTGTCCGGGTAACCGCCGTGGACACCATTGTTGGGACAGGGTTGAATCCGTGTGGTACATGGGAACGGGCAGGCTCATCGGGTTGCACCCAAGACAACCATCGCACGCTTATGTCCACCGAACAACTGGGCCTACATAGGGCAGAAGCAATCAGGAAGGAAAAAGGACGTCTTCTTGTGGTTTCACAAGTTTTCTGCTGATTGTTGCTCGACAGCCAAATCTGTAGTCCAAACGCGGTCGACCGAAGGTTGTGCTTGAGACGGGGATGGGATCAAGTTTTGCGGTAGAATCATTGGCTCCCTGGACGTTTCCGGCATGCAGGTGGCCTGACTGTGGATGACGGCATGTATGTACTGGACCGTAGGTGATAGGCGTGGTGAACCCAGTATGCTTTACGACATGGGACTGACTGCGCTGATTCACGAGCAGTCGTAAGCAGTGTGTTGTTCAAAGGCGAAGTCTGAGTGCAATTGGCGTCGATGCTTGAGATCTTTCGACCAGCGGGCTACGCCGGGTACGAGAAGCCGCGCCTACCAGGGTCAATACGTCTACTGTAGTGAAGCAAGTCTGCTGGTTCAGATCTCGATCGCTCAGGCAGCGGCACTGAAGTGAAGGTCACCAACGGGGGCTCAGAGATGAACATCATTTTACATTTATGTCAACACGCACTCACTTCCTGGACCTGAATTTTGCAAGAAGCTTTCCCAACTTGGCCCGAGCAAGCGGGCTCGGGGCCTCATCGGCGGCAACGAGCCGTCGGACCAGAATGTTGTACAGGCCACCAAAGGCGAGCGCAATGGCAGTCGATGTGAAGATGATAACATTGTAAGGCATGCTAAAGTCCGGTACTGGCAAGTTGAGCAGCAACGTGGTGGTTCGCACGCTTTGGATGCGAGGGCTGATAGTCGTGATGACAGCTGCGGCAACGTCGAAACCGCGATTCGCATCTGGCGGGTACTCGGTATAGCGAAGAATGGTCTTTTCGAATTCGTATGTCAAGAATACTGTCGAATCAGGTGGAATTCGCATGCGCAACTCCAGCTGAGTGCCCCTTGCGCGATCGATGGCTGGGCGGTAGAAAACTTGCTCAACAATGGACGCTTGCTGGTTGATGTTTCCATTGATGCGAGTTTCGAGCGTGTGAAGATACACTCTCATAAACCAAGGTAGCGACTCCATGTAGATAAATTCTACTTCTGTGTCGGGGCTTGGATTCGTCAGGATAGCCTGAACACCGCCACGCTCTTGTCCGTGTCCCATCAAGGACCTTTCGGCGTATATTAGAGGGGTGGGCGCGTCGACCAGCTCGGCTGGTGCTACGGCGGTCGCTTCGGCGTCCAGTGCTGGCAGTATAATGTCGAAGTCGCCGTTGACATCGAACGTAAAACAACGGGAGACGCCATTAGGGTTTTTTGTCTCGTAAACCCCGCCAGAGGTGTAGACGCTTCTGGCCTCAGGGACCTCTATGCAGACCGGGGCACTTTCTGGATCGGCCAACGGACACGTGCCGGTAATGGGCCGTCCAAAAATATGTGAAAGATGCCATTCTTGGCCCGAGGCATGGCTAATGGGAAAGCAGGTGTTATCGGCATGGTAGGTTTTGGAAGAGTCGCACTTTAAATCTTGGCTCGGAGGAGGGCGGGGAATAGGATTCCCCTGCGGACGCTTGGAGCGCTCGACGTCAAGGACCATATCGATGGTTTGCTCAATCTCCAGCACGCATTCGCCAATTTCAGGGCACAATGGGCGAACATCAATGGCCATGCTCTGAAAGCTAGAGTCAAACAGCTTGTGGCCGTCAAGCAGGCTCGACACACCAGCCTTGCCTTTGCATGGCAGCAGCTTCAGAAACGGTGTCAGATTCTCGGTGCACACGACTTCCTTTGGAAGCACACCGTGTAGCAGACGAAGATTCGGGATGGAGGCGTTCGAGTGGTGGCCCTCTGGTCGGAAAGACATGACAGGCCGGGTAGTTCGTGTGACATCGACAAAGTTCAGGGAGGCGCAAAACAGCCCAGACAGTGCGTTCGTAAGAATCAGCCACTTCTCGTCGGCCCTATGGTGTCGTGGTTAGCTATTGTGCTAAGTCGAGTCTTGGGTAGATACTCGTACTCTTCGTCTGAACGTGCGTCCAGCCAGGCCCATAGCTCAACACCTGTGCCACCTTCTCGCTGGCCCTCCCATGGTCGAGCGCCCCAACTCTCGGCGTCCCATCGTCCCAAGCTGAATCTCAAGTGCAGCTCTTTCGTGCCAGCATGTTGGAGAATTTGCCCGAGCGACCGGGGAAAGTAACCAAAGTTTTGGGACTCAAAGTCGTGGAGTGTCGAGTTTGAACGAAAGTTGAAGCTGGCCAGCAGGGCGGAAAGCGGCAGCGGTCGAAGATTCAGTTGTTCATGGTAATCTGCTGCAGAGACGCAGTAAGAAAAGGCAGACAGAAGTAGCACCGGAAGCGGACGCATCATGTTAGATCCCCAGCGAAAGTTGGTTGATCGTGGTGGGATTGTCGAACCGCAGCTCCCTGACGTCGAGCATCGTGTCCAGTCGCGCGCTGGGTTAAGGCGGGACCCCTGCCAGCCCACCAGGGGGCGAGTAGGCTAGGTACGAAGCGGTGGGACACGGCAGAACTCGATTAGATAATCCTTTTCTGCGAAACCGCAGATCCTCACAGCAGAAGCTACCGCATCCCTGGTCATCCCACGAGAAGCTCCGACTTCAATCGATACACCTGTGAGCGCCGCCGACAGATCCCCGCCACTTTATCGATCCAGAGATAACATTCTGCGCCTGTACACGATCAAGCAGCATGGCCGCCGAACAACGGAAGCTGCTCGAGCAGCTCATGGGCGGCTCAGCGGCGACTCGCGCCGCCCAGCTTTCCATGACGGACCCCAAGGTTTGCCGCTCCTTCATCGCCGGAACTTGTCCGCACGATCTCTTCACAAACACGAAGCAAGACCTAGGCGCTTGTCCGCGGGTGCATTCGGAGGCCCTGAAGGCCGAGTACGACGCCTTGACCGAAAAGGAGAAACAAAGATATGGCTTCGACTACGATTACATGCGCGATCTACAAAAGTACATCGACGACTGCAACCGGAGGATAGATGCGGCTCAGAGGAGGTTGGAAAAGACGCCCGACGAGATCAGGCAAACAAACGTGCTGGTATGATTACCCTTCGCCCATTTTTACCGCCTCAATAAGCTAAAAGTACGCCTTTCTCAGCTCAAGGGTATTTCGGAGCTTAGCTCCAGCATCAACAACGGCCTCTTGGAAGTCGAAATCTTGGGCGAGATGGGCGAAGTCTCTCGCGCCGTGGACGAATACTATCGTGTCCGTCAAGCACAACAGACGAAGCTGGACCGCGAGCGCGAGCTCAAAGAACTCTCCGACACTTCTGGGCCTTCAGGTCATCAAAAATTGCAGGTCTGCGACGTTTGCGGCGCCTATCTCAGCCGTCTCGACAACGACCGTCGCCTGGCAGATCACTTTTACGGCAAGATGCACTTGGGATATGCGCAAATGAGGAAAACATTCGATGCATTTCCTAAAGAGATGCGTGGCCGTATGCGTGCGCCCCCAATGGAAGACGACGGCATGGGCTCTGGCGGTCCGAGGGGCTCACGGGGAGGCGGCGGCGGCTTTCGCGGACGAGGAAGGGGCGGATATCGCGGCGGCTGGTAATGCGACTCCGAGGTGACAAAGTTGAGTCCCATCGAAGCCTTTCCGTCGTCGACAACGCGGAGTGGGCGCAAAAAGACCACTACGACAACGACATATCGGAGGATACCGCACGGCAACAGGGAAACGCCTCAATAGGCTGAAGAGTGGCCTGAGATGATGCCTGCATGCTCGGTT
The DNA here is from genome assembly GCF_000150825.1 of Verticillium alfalfae VaMs.102. NCBI lineage: Eukaryota > Fungi > Ascomycota > Sordariomycetes > Glomerellales > Plectosphaerellaceae > Verticillium > Verticillium alfalfae. Next base: position 21,507 of record NW_003315021.1, read on the forward strand.
AGCCTTTCCGGAGGGGCCTGTCTTCTGGTCAGTCGTGGAGGAAGCGGGCGTCATCGTACGTCGCGATGAGGTTAGAACACCCAATGATACCAATTCACTTTCAGCGCGCGACTCACCACTGACTGCTCTAGTGAAGCGTAAATTGCACATGCTCTGAGCACTCACAGCTCGAACCGTGAACTAGATATTACCTCTAGCGGCGGCATCTGTGAAGACTATCGAAGCCGGGCAAGTTACGCCACTTCCTTGCCCTTACCGAGGCCCAATGGACAGCATCATGGACTGTTAGTGAAGCCAGGTAGCGATGCCATCGAGTCAGGTGGAAAGGTTTGCATGCCATTGTTGAGCCCGAGAAATCATCTGACGAAAAGCACCTACAAATACTGAAGGACACATATTATCGTGTTTCCTGAGCCGGTCGTTTGCCAGGAGGCAGCGTATGGTAGGTCAAGAGATCTCAAGACTTGAGCGACTCCGTATTGAATAGGCAGTTCTGTCGGCGACACTACAAGGACTTCATCAGTACATTGTACATTGCATGTGTCTTAACGCTGGGCTTGCCATTGTGGTAGGTAAGGTATTGTTGTTTGCCGATGACTTTAGCCCGGCGCCAGCATAAGAGTTGCGCTGTCTTGTCACGCGCATGCAAGGCTCGCACAATATCATGATGGCCAGTAGCCTAATCTATTGTGCGGTAGAGTCCTGTTAATTTACAATCCACTTAAATCGAAAAGGTTCACATCGCCTCGTTCCTTGGACTTCGTTGCCTTCCAGGCCGATCGTATTGTTGTACTTGTGAGGCCGTACACGATCACCAGCACAGTTTACAGAAAGCGCATGTCTCTGAACTTGACTTCTTCGCTCTTTTGCGGCTTGAGAATGACACAAATTATAAATCGTGCAGGCAGCATATCCTCTCACAGGCCAGTGAAAAGCCTGGAGCATCAGTTCCCGGATTCAGGGAGACTTCCTGAGCCGTCCTTGACAGATGGCTCACTGGAGAGAGCTGATGCTGCAAACTCCATCGGAATTGAACTCCTGGGTTCACGATGATGCCAAGGTATCTAAACGCAACAATCTTGGATAGATGGCATTTTTAATCAGGGCGCAGAAATCTTGACGACGATAGCGGTAGTATTTCGGTCCCAAGCCAAGCTCTACTGGTCCTTGCCTGCCAGCTTAGCATCGAAT
>NW_003315021.1:23041-79094 GCF_000150825.1 Verticillium alfalfae VaMs.102
TCGAAACTCCCCTTCCCTGGTTCTTGTTCTTCGATCTTGCCCTGGTCCCAGCCGCCCGTCTTGTTTTCCATGGCCTTGAGCTTCCCGCTTCACGGTTCTTGGCTCGTTCAGCATCCATCCGCCGCCGCTCCTCCTCCCCACGTTTCCTGCGCTCAGCCTCGGCAGCCTTCTTTTTCTTTGCCTCCTCCATACCGTGGGCATAAGCAGCGGCGTGGGTTCGCTCATCGGCCTCGGACAGTTCATGTTTGCGCGCCTTCTCGGCACTCAGGATTGCCATCTTCTCCAATCTCTCGGTCAACTCGCCCTCGGTGAGTTTTGTCCGCGGGTTAGCCCCCGACTTGATGCGCGATTCCGACTTGAGCGCCGTGTTCTGGCCTGGCAGTGCTACTCCCGATGTCTTTTTGCCCGCGCGCGGCGCGTTTGGTCCTGCGCTGGGGCCAGTGGGAGCGGACGGAGGGGGTGCCGTGTCATTGCTCGCGCTGCCTGGCTGGGCCGCGTGGCTCGGACTGGAGGCCTCCTGGTTTGGAGCTTCTTGGCTTGCCGCCGGCTGGCTGGCGGCCGGCGAGTTGACGGCCGGCTTCTGGTGTGTGCTCGGTTTGCTGGCGTTCGAGGGGCTGTTGGCGGCAGGCTGACGTGGAGGGCGCGGGGCAGGCTTGTCGCTGTACTTTGAGTGCGCCAAACCTTTGACCACAGGTTTCGCCTTGACGGGTGCAGGCGCCGGTGATCTATCGGGCTTTCCAGCAGGGATCTCGACAGCCTGATTTGGAGGCGCACCTTGCGCTGGTGCGATTACAGGCGCGGGCGGCGGAGGGACCTCGGTGACAGCATTGGTGAGGGGCTCGAAGTCGTCGGAGAACAAATCGTCGTCGGTGCGACCGCCAAACTGATCGTCCATGGCAGCTGCAATGTTGACAGTTCTATCGGCTGTGGAAAGGATGATACAGACACTGTCAGCGGCAAGGCAAAGGTCCCAATGACTTGTGGTTGTGAAGCTGGAGACACGATCGAGCGTTGTCGCATTCCTCGACCCAACCCGCTTGGGAAGCATATGAGATTGTAGCCCCGCCACCCATGGCAACACACGATTGGCGCGATTGGCACGACTGGAGCTCATGTGGGGTCATTATGTATACTTGTTCTCGGTGCGGCTGGTCTGGCCAGTGACTCACGTGATCATGTATATCCGTCAAGCAACTGTACCACGCGGGTGGAAGCGGCTGACACTACATGGGACAAAACGACTGATCTGAAACAAGCCTTTACAAATTACAACAGACAAACCTGCGCAAGGGGGACGGGAGAGAAACATGGTTCGGCCAAGTTCGAACAGACATCATAATGGACGTGCCAGCGTCCATCGCATCTTACCAAGAGTACCTCTCATGGCCCACTGAGTGAGGGACCTCACATCAGACAGGTAGACGCTCACCACTGCCGACCCTCTCCCAGAATTTCCTCAATCGCCAGACTCGCCCGATGCCACGGCTCTGCTCCCACTGTCGCATGCCTTCTTCGCGCTGCAGCACCTGACGCTTCCAAACGGCATCGACCCACCTTCGGAGTCCGTCCTTTACCTGTTCCTTCTCGATTGCTCTTCGTTTGGCGACCAGACCTGGCGCAACATGCACGACGGCTAGCCCAGGGACACACTCGTACGGCAGGACGGCGCGCTCGACTAGAACTTCGGCAGGCGGCCTTCTGGCTAAGCGACGGGCAAGTCGAATGGAGACAAGAGAGCGGCCCAGGCGGCGCGAGACGACTGTAGTGTTAGTGAGAAATATGGAACGTGCGATCAGGTCTGCAAGTGGAGGCCTGGTGGCTAACAGTGGTGGGAGAATAGCGCGATTGAGACGGAGGCGGTACGCGTGAAGTATTGGTGCCATTGACAGAGTTCGGAGGTGATGATTGATCTGAGCCCGATATGTCAGTTGAGCAGGAGATGCTACCAAAACAAGACCAGGAGGGGACATGGGCCGCTGGCACACAGCGCAGCCGTGGTCGGTTGTGTGTAAGTGAGCGTGGGAAGAGGAAATAGCGAGAGAAAGGCGGACAGAGGTGACGAGGAGACAACGGGGGGCGGGAGCTGGAACTGTCTCAGGCGCACTGCGGGGTCAAATGCGTACCCTGGAGATGGACAACAAGTCGTTCACGTCAAGGAAGCCTAGGATGTCGAGTAAGACTTCGTTGGGCATGATCGTCAGCGATGCCTTCGCACTCGCGGGGACTTGCTCCGTGTCACGGTCTTCTGCCCTATGAGAATCAAACGAAGAGATCCAACAGTCGGTGAGCTGTGCTGCTTGCTCTGTGTACGGCAGAGGATGCGGTCGGGTATCAATGGCCTTTGAGCCGATCACTGGGTCCAACGAGGGTCGGCCGCCATCATGACCGTGGTCGCAGTACTGTACACCTTCTGCCTCAGCCGGCGAGGGGGTGACAGCAGGGACACCGACAAGGGTCCCAGAGGGGCTCACGAAGTGAGGGTGGGACTGCTCGGATGACATTGCCCTGTACCTTCGCGGAGGGAGATTGGGTCGGATATGTTGAGAGCCGCTCGAAGCGATTGTACGATCGACTATGCAAAGTCACGCCTCCCAGCGTCGCCAGATATTCTTGTCTACCGGGGCGAGAATCCAGAAGGAAGCTGTGACTGACGAGCGGGGACGTGTTGCCGCGAAATCGGCGAGTACTGTGACGCGAGACGAATGGCAGCGCAGATTGCGAAGTCGACAGGCGCAACACGGCACGTACGCTGACGACGAACCGTGCCTCCGTTGTCACAAAGCAGATCCTCCGTCGAGGCGCTGTAGCCGCTCTTCCAGCTGGTCCAGGTCATCCAACTGATGCTATGCGACTGGATGCCAGTGGTGGGGAAAGAGTATTCAGGATGATGGCCGGCCAGTTCGTTAGCGTTGCGATGACGGGGAAGAGGTTGCTGGAGGACCCTGGACCCAAGGCTACAGATACCAAATGAGAAATGAACGATGCTGGTCAGCTGGCCTCGTCATGTCACGGCAGGCGCCATGACGTGCGCCAACGAGGAGCGGGGCGGGGCAGGGCATACCGTGCGGAAGATAGGAAGGCCAGCGCGATTTGTAGGCGAATGACACCCAGCGGGCACTGTGTCTCGGCATCTTTTTTGATGTTCGGTTAAGCGGCCCCCACAGTTCTATGATCTACACTTCATGGCCAACTTTTGCCCATCGTGCATCTCGTACGGCGCACGTGGTTTTCAAATGGAACACGAAACAGCAGTGGTCACAGCAGCCGCCCGTCCGCCCGCTGCAGTCTATTTCACTGAAGCCGCGCTTCTGGTCGCGTCTCCGGCCATAACTGTCGCCGAAGCCTTCCCAGTCCATCTTGCCCCCAAGCCCCCAATCAGGCCCGCTGTAGACGCAGCAGCTAGGGCTGGCCAGCTCGACGTAGGCAAGGAACAAGGACACAGACAGCGTCGTCTCGAGATCTTAGCGTCCACGGAACACACTCGGCCCGTCCCCCTTCTCGACTCCAAGCGAATTGGCGGGCCGGAAGTTTCGGGGGCTGGAATCCCGGTCAGCGCCTTGGTCATAACAAGACCCCATGCCCGGCCAAGTCTTAAGCCAGGGTTGTTGGCTTGCCACCCCGCTTCACCTAGCTCATATCCCATTCAGGGCCTGGACAATCACCTATATGACAAGACTACTGTCTGGATCATCGAGGGGGAGTTCCCCCCTTCCCCTGAATCTTGCGATTGAGTTGGCAAGTCCGAGACGAGGCGGCAAAGCATCACATCTGACCGACCTCAGCATGACTCGGGCTACCAGTGCACACGTGAAGTATCACGCTCGAACCGCGCTCCTTTCTACCTTGGTCACGAGTTGTGATGTAACCATTTTACGAGGGCCTTGTCGCCAGTACGTATCCAAGCCTGAGTTGCTGAACCCATTTCCCGCAGCCACTTCTTGGGCCGCTACATGGAAAGCGGCAACGTCGTCATCATTATGCACTGTTTGAGATCGCACACCATGGTCTTCCTGGCTTCCGTACAGCCCCGACTTGTTTCGTTTCGGCGTACTTGCCAGGCAACGCGACACTTGTGACCGGGGTGGGCTGTTGGGCCTTGCTGGCATCTCTGTCATGGCCTGATTGCTGGAGGTGACTTTCAGTGAGGCATCTAGCTTCTTTTAGCTTCCCTTGCAGCAGCGCGTGCGGATATGATGTGGCATATCCTAATGATGATTACGATTTCAGGCCCCCATGCCGAACAGCCAACAACCCGCGCAGCGGACGTGCCTCCGCCAGCCAGGTATGCCCAGGCCTGCACTAGGTGTTCTCTTGCACGACGGGGGAAAGGGACAATGCCACTGAAGAATGGCCGTGAAAGAAGACGGTGTCAACATCCAACGACGGAAGGATGGGTCTCTGTGGCCGCCACTCAGGAGGGTGACACAACAGCATACGCGCTTCACAGAATACAGCGTTTGGAGAAAAGCCCACAATCCAGATCCGGCTCCAATCCGCCCACGAAAGCTGCCATGGTTCTTTCGACCTTTGTGGCAGACTACCGATCCTTCCGATACGCTCTTATCATGACTTAAAAGTCTTGACATGGCAGAGATTCTACTGTCGTTGTCGCCAACTGTGACGGCATGCGGCGTCGTGGAGCGGCCGCTCTTTGGGGCCCGATGCGCCAACCAATCACTCCGTGTAGCGCCCTGCCATGCGGCTGTACCAGAAACATGACCCAATACTCAGACACGGGTCTCCTGCCGACGCTTTCTTTTCGTGGTTCCTCTTGTCAATCGAGTCGAACGCACGGCTTCCACTGTCAGGCTCATGGCACTGGCCCCTGCAAGTGGCCTAAAATATGCCAGCTAGAGCACGGAAGAGCGCAAGCGGTAACGTCCTGCGGGAGATCGACATGTCACAGTCGCCAATTGTACGAATACAATCGCCAATATTGTCCAATCACCACGTGCACGGTTCAACGCCAAATAGAAGATTGAAGAACTTGCTGCCCGTCATTGGACATATATGCAGCTTGCGGCAGAGCATGTCCAATAGTTGGTCGATGACAGATGCATTCCACAGGTTTCCACACGATCCACGAAGCTGGGTCTGCTCCTCTCTCTTAATTTGCATATCCAGTGGCTTCATGATAGCATAGCAATGGGTTCAGAGACATCCACCCGCCTGGCCTTGTCATGCATTTTCCCTAGTTCACAAAGTAGATCCAACCTACCCGAAGCAAAGCGAATGATGTTGTGACTACGAGACAGGTCGTGAGCCAAGCACTTTACGAAGACGATGAATGCAACTACGACAGACCAACTGGGCGACCAGGCATGTGACTGGCCTCCAAAATCCATTTATTTCTAGCTTCTTGACTGGGCCCAAGACTCCTATACTTAGCCAACGTGCCATTTCTGTTTCGCGAAACGCCTGTGTGGATGACTGGCCCGCTGGATGTAGCCATGGCGGCCACGGTAAGGCCCGTATATTGGTCACGACGATACCGCTCAGCTGAGGAACGGCCAGAATTGACCGCTAACAGTCAGGCTGTGCTAGTGCCATGATCATCATCTACACTACGCCCCATTGTCTGTTTTTACTGCTCTGCACAGTGTTGCCGGTCTCCTTTAACCACGATGTTTCGCATCTTGGCGATAGGTAGCCAGGTGTATACGCCGTAGAGCACTGTTCACATACAGGGCGTTAGGAGCGAAGATCGACGATCGGTCAAACAGTGTGAAGAGGAACTCCGAAAAAACCGGATGCCAAAGGGGACGAGAACGCAAGGCTCGCCAGAAAGGGAAGAGGAGTCGTATTGCCAGCACATCACTCCGAATGCCTAGGCTGCCAGCCCTGCTCTCACCTAGACCCCCGAAGAGTGAGGCTTCTTGACCCTTGCAGAAGAGCTCTTCTCACAGCGTACATCGGTCCTGATCGCCGTGGCCCATACTTCTGCGCGTCACTCGCAGAGCAAGACCCCCGTTCGCGGTGGGTGAAGCCGGCCTCCTCCATGCAGGCTGCAGTAAACCCCCATGTCCGTCTTCATACGGCGCTTTCTGCCTGTTTTGTCGGCTTAGATCCCCGATTGCCGTTCTTGAGGGAAGTCGAAGTCTGCAGGGTACCGATATCATCACAGCATAAAGAGCGTTGGGCTCATGTATTCAGGCTCATCTGCGTCGGCTGACCGAGTGGCACTCTCGTCATGGTCCTCGGATACGGATGAGACCTCTTGCTTCGAGCCCTCGCCTTGCTTTTTCTTCTTCGCCTCTTTTCCACAGACCCTCCAAAGTCTTTGAAAATGGTGTGCGTACGACATGGCCTCCAATAGGCTGCGACCCGAGCTTCCGCGAGCCGTTTCTGCATGTCTTCGCATCTTGTGAGACCGACTATGAGGTTTTCAGACACCGAGGCTGCTGCTAGGGTTGTTTATTTGTTGAAGCAGCCCACCAGACTATCTGTCGTTCCGACTGGAGTGATGTGAGTCCAAGCTAATTTTGTACATCACGATTCTCCGTTGATGGCGTTGATTTTCATCAGACCTGTGATGCCGGGTGAGGCATGATCGACTTCATGGCACTGAATGTGATCCATGTTGAAGTCTCCAGAAAGCACTCATTGTTGAATTGCTGGCTTGTCTGGGCCGCGTTGAGATCTTCCGGTCCATGCCACGCTTTTCGCAGAGTCCGCTGTTGCGCGGAGCAAATGCAGACAGAAGCCAGGCATATGCAAGGCAGCCTGCTGGGGGCCATGGCCAGAGGGCGGTCGCCACGTTGCCCTGGCCTCAGTGAATCGGCCGGCACGACGCGCAGCTTTGGCAAGAAGGAGAAGACCAGGGGTTACCTGGTTACTGATCTGTGTAACGTTTGCGGAGGAACGGGGATCAGTAGATCGTGTTCCTTGTAGCCTTCAGGCGGCCTCATGTGAGACCGGGGTGCTGCGGTAAGTACACCACCTCAAAGTCAAGAATACTCAGACCAGGTTGAGGCGAGGTCGAGGTGAGACAAGGTTAAGTAGCCCGGGGTCGCTTTACAACAGGCCAGGCTGCCTGAAGTACATAGCGTCAGGGACCACAATGTTATTCAAGCAACATGGCGAGTGTGTTGGTGACAATCATGTCTCGTGCAGAGGGCCCCCAGCCTCTGCCCGCTCATGTGTGGCGAACAGTGAGCCTTGTTCTTCGTTCGTTGGGGGCGGCCTGTGATCTAAACCGGCCGCATGCTGAGGCGGCCCGGCCGTGGCCATCTCCAACCGCTCTCGATGCCTGACGATGGATCAAGTCGGTAGACACGACGCCAAGGCCCTCAAGGCGTCCCGACATTGCTAGATGGAATTTTCTTCGAGTCATGTCAATGATTATTGTTTCCCGTCAACTGGGAAAGCACCACCTTGATATCAGAAGAAGTAGTCCTGAATTGATGTAGGTGGTCAAGACGCCACAGCTGCATGTTTACACGCCCAACACCACATCGTAAGTCGCGGGCTTGAGGTTGGAGAGCAAGGGCATTAATAACACAATTGGTAGAATGCTAGTTCAGTTCAGAAGAGAAAACATCTGATGGGGTTCCACTGAAGCAGATGCGCTGGCAGAAAAGGGGTTCATCCCTGCATCATAGGCTTTCTGCGAGACGAAAGAACGGTCTTACGTCCCCCCACGACGAGTATTCTGACCAGTCAAGGAGGTCCATTTCACCGAGAAGCGAAGAATGGCATCAAACAGGGACCGGCATCGATCCAGCCCAATCTGCTCGGCAGGAACAGGTAGACCGAGCATCCTGGTCTGACAGGTGTCGCCTCCTGCGGGCCCGGCCACGGCCGAGGGGAGAAGAAGCCAAGCGGGGGGAGGGGGGGACGCCCCAGCGGCGGCCGCGATGAGCATCAGTGTTGCTTACTTGCTTTATTGGCTCGAGGAAGCTACGACAGAGCTCGACTGTTGCAGAAACAGTACTCTCAAGAAATACTCGGCCGAAGCTGATGACGAAGGTGAGCAGCAGAGGCCTCTGATATTCCCTAAGATTCGAAGCTTTAGGACCGGTGCCTGTCGTAGCGACAGAGGGCTTCGAAGGCTCTCGTTGCGATGCATTCTGGCCATACAAAGTCGCCAGCCCGATATCTCTAGTCGCTCGCTGCATCAACCGAATCGTTCAGGGGTTCATGAACTGAAGGAGGGTATGCTGTACGTGCACAGTATTTCAGGCAGCACGACGAGGACACGGGAGACCGGGCATGGATTGCACACCCTCCCCCGGTGGCACACACACACACACACACACACATGTTCACCTCCACTCACACACACATGGGGCAATGATGGTGGCAGCCAACGATCGTGAGGCTTTTGTTCCTGGTCAAGCCAGGTACGTAGGATTGACCCCGGTCTTGACTGGCAAGGTCCCTTTTTCCGCATGTGGAATGCAGTGGTATGCCATATACCGAGAGTGGAGAAACGCACGCATGCAAAAGGTGATGTGCCTACGTAGGTAGGTTCGGGGGTGATGTTGCCTGAGCAGCCATGATCAACGTGGCAACCAGATAGCGTCCGAGACTAGGCCGTCTGAGTGTGCGTGCGGGACGATTTTTGCCCAAAGTGTCTGCAGACAGCAGAGCTACATGAGCAGCATCGAGCAGTAGTCTGGGCGGAGCCGAAGTATGCGGGCAGCGGGACGTATCATTTACCCATCCATGAATGAAGCCGTTCGCGAAAGTCTCGAGAGTTCGTCTATGGGAGGTGACAACACATCGTGCGGGTCCCGGTGCTTCTGTGCTGGCTGTCTGGCGAGTATAAGTTAGCCCCTGATCCGCAAGCGTGGAGAACGAGTGGTAGAGAAACTTACAATTCAGAGAACGAAACAAGCCCGAGAAAAAAAACAAAACGTTCGAATTGCGGACCTGGTGGTACACCAAAAGCTGAAACGCCGCCGATCGCCTGGCCACCAGAAGAACCAAGTCGAATAAAGCGCAGTCAGGCGTCTGACCTACTCTCGTAAGTTGCATCGCCCGAGCATACCAACTCAGCCCCCAATGTGACTGCGAGAAAGCACGCGGGAGAGGATTCCTATGCTTGATTGGGTTTCACCGTTGACACATGCCCCTTTAGATTCTTGACACAATCCCACGGCAGCACATTCGGTCCCTTTCCTCAGTGGCGAGCCCTGACGACGAACGGAAGATCATGTGCTACTTCTACCAGACCCGTTGGACGTGTGGGTATTGGAGATGGGGCCAGTTCAAGCAGCAGTGCAACAAGGAATACCGGACGGGCGAGACATGCGGGCTCAAGCTCGTGTACACTACCGTCCAGGAGGCGGACCGGTGCAAACTGTGTCATGATATCGACAAGAAGAATCGACGAATACTCAAAATGACGACGGACATCGATAGGTGGTACAGAGAAGGGAATCGACAGGCCACGATCGAGAGGACGCTGATAGAACTGACGGCAGTGGAGGACCAAAAAGCGGACATGGAACACCGACATCAAGCGAGAGTGCTCTGCCAGGATTTGGCGGCGTGATCTGGACACCCCCTCCCGAAAGCCCCAGGAGGTAAGTCTTCTGGAAGAAGATCGATCAGGGGCACACCCACCCCGAGTTGAGACATGGCGCACACTGACACGATGCGTCACAGTGGCTTCAATGCATCACACGAGGCACCAGCCGGCTTGGATGACATACCCACACGACAGAAGGGGGGTGTGGTCCGAAGAGGGGGGAGGGGCCTTGCTTCCCAGCACTCCAATCTTCCGGGCCTGGAAGAAGGGGGTGGTTGCTGGGAGCAGACACAACCACGTAGTGGTTCATCATTCGCTATCTTACTCATGATCTTGTGTGCTTTGTTCGTCACATACGGGGTGACGGGCTATCAAGGATCGCGAAAGGGTCGCGAAAGGAGACAACTGGGCAGAATGGATGTGAAAGGAATCTTTCTTCCATCTTCTTCCTCGCCTTTTCTTTTCGGCGAGAAGATGGGGGGGGGGGGTGGCATTCACATTGTATTAGGTATCGAGAAGAGAGAGAGAGAGAGAGAGAAAGAGAGAGAGAGAAAGAGAGAGAGAGAGGAACGTCTGTGTAAGGTTACTTTTGCGCGAGTTATGGGTAAGACGCCCTAATAAAAAAGGGTCAAAGATCCAGCCGTTCTTGGAAACGTAACAGTTCTTCAGTGTGTCAAGCGTAGCATAGACAGCTGCTTGGAACAGCTCACAAAAGAACGGCGAATCCCCTACCGCGCAGACCGCCAAACCACCCCAGCCTCTCTCTCGTCCTGCACAGCGACCCATCCGATGGTCGTCGCCACGCTTATCAGGCAAGGGAGCGCGCTGCAGAAAACGGATACAGCCGACAAATGAGATGAACGACACCGCAGCATGGGAAAGGAATGCAGTTGACCAGCTCTGGCCGGGGACCAGACCGAACCCAAGACGCCGCCAGTCAGTCCCTAAGTCGAGTCAAGAGTGTGCTCAAGCCCCCCTGCTTTCTCTCTCTCTCTCTCTCTTCGAAGCGGCAGACGCTCTCGTCCACGAGCACGCAGTATGGGCAGGCGGTGGCGAAGGAGAAGGCTTCTACGGCATATAGCGTAGGGGGTCATAGGGCTTCAGGCCCCCGCGTCTGGCTGCGCAAAAATTTCGCCGGGCAAGCCGATATTGGCGACAAGACCCGGTTCATAGCAATGGTACAGGGCTTGTCATCTGCGCGTGGGACCAGCGAAGGGAGCCTGGGAGTTTTCGCAGGATCCAGCCAGGGGGAGGGGGGAAAGACACGACTGGCTTGCATCGGGGTACTACTACTACTACTACTACGACGCAGTGAGCGGTCACCCATGCGGTCGCGCCCCCTCGCGCATCCCCATCCCACGCCTGGCTTCCGCCAATGAGCCACGGGAAACCCACAGACTCCCGCACAACCCTGAGAGGGCGGGGAGGCTCGAGCAAATCATGGACATGGCACCCCGGCCCCTTCATGCCTGCTCCCTGCTCGTGGTCTTCCGTTTTCGCGCGCGCGCTGCTCATTCGAGAATTACGCCGCGTCTCAGTCGTCGGCGTGGACCGAAGCCGGCGACGGGCCAGGCGACGGGCCAGGCCGTATGAGGTTGGGGGCAACGAGTGCCGGCCAAGGTAGAGGGGGACAGTCACTCATTTGTACGAAAAGGACCTCCACATTGGAGCGCCATCAGCCGACTGGGCACGTGGTCATTGCTAAATGGACTCGTGCGTTCCACGCTTGGGGTTGATGAAGAAATTGACCTGCAAAGCGATTGGCCAGATGAGGCAAGCAAGTGGACTTCGATGGCAAGGTATGCGAGCGGTGGCGTGTGGTGGAGAGCAAGAGGGGGTGCGTGTGCCCGGCTCTTAGGGCGTGCTTCGAGGTGATTTCTGATTTAACCATTTTGAGTAAACCCGACATGTTTTCTCTCGTGTCGTCAATTTCCATGACCTCATATTGTGCGAAACACCTAGCATTCCAATATTACTCAAGGAGAATGCAAGACTAACGAGCGTCCTGCAGGCGGGGGTATCGTCAACACCTCGCCGCATCACCGGCCCGTCCCTCGGTGCCGAACTGTCGGTAAGTAAGATGCGACGTGGGCATGTCCAAGGACTAATCGTCCAACGTCAAATAATGTACAAGAGTGAATACAGCGGCCACATGGCCGCAGCCGTAGCCGCAGCCGTAGCCGCAGCCGTAGCCGCAGAAACAGTCGCAGAAGCAGTCGCAGATGCAGCCGCGGCCAACACGGACCACGATGGACCAGACCGTAGGCGGTGCGGCGCACGTGTCGATGTTCTGTCCCGAAGCAGCACGTCATGCCATCGCAGCAGCTGCATCTGCAAAGGTGCCAACGAGGGGACCGTCAGACTCGGATTTGATGGATGGAGCACGGCGCTGCACGTCTACCGTGTCTTCCTGGGGAAGCCAATCCACTTGAACGCCCGCCGGGCCCTGGCCCTGACCCTCGCCCTCGTCCTTGGAGGCTAGTTTGGAGAGCAGGTGCTGATATCGAACGATGCGGGCTTCTTGTCCTGCATACGCAAAGAGTGCTGGCGCAGGTCGCGCCGCATGATCTTGCGGGGCGATCTCAAAAATATCGACCATGTTGCTGGGACGACGCGTCAGCTGGCTGTGCCATTCACGTTGTGTAGTCCGAGCGATTTCCAAGTCTCTTGATTTCGGGCTCTGCCGACAGGCGGACGACTCACTTGGATGTCTTGGCTACAACTCTCTGCAGGGCTTCATTCTCGCGTTGCACCTCGACGGGGTCTTCCTGGCCGCTCATGCTCTGGTCGCCAAAGCTGCCATAGTGAATGCCGTTGGGGTCGTCGAACAAAAGCCTCGATTCCTCGTCCTGTACGCAAGCGACCGTTAGCAAGCCATCTCTTGAATACTTCTGTATGGCGACAAACCTCATCGAAGACCTCTTTCCTGCTCCCACCCAAGCAGGAAGTGCAGACGCCCATCCTGCCGATCTGGCGCTGGAAGTACGGTACGCGCCGCGTGGGCTGCTAAACGGTGCGCAGTGACTGCCAAACAGCCTGCGGTGGCTGCCAATTCGATCTCGGGGCGGCGCAAGCCCGAGTGTTTTGCTGATTGCTGTTGGTGTCGCTGAAGCAGCACATGACAAGGCCGGAAATTGTGACACCTCGAAAGGCCATATTGAGCAGGCGGTCAGAGGTCGGACCATCGGGCTTCGTCGGAAGCAAGTCGGCCCGTGAAGACCCTCCCCCACTTTGCTGCCCTGGTTCGACATGACGCGGTGGGGAGGGGGGGAGGGGGCATGGCGGCCCGCTGGCTGACACACCAGGCGGGCCGCACACGCCCGAATGCCCAGCACAGAGCTGCTCCCAGGGAGGCGGTTCAGGCACACACCGACCTAGTCTTACGGCCAGGGTGACCCTGTCCCTGATCTTATCTTTTTTGACTTCACTTCCTCACGCCGAGAGTTGGGTCCAGCATTGCTCATTAAGAGAAACACAACTGGGCGACTCAGCGGCCCCGATGGCCGCCCATGATTGCAGACGGTCATGCGCAGTACCAGTGTGTCGTTCTCGCCATGGCCCAGGGTCACGTCTTTCTCATCTCCAGCTGCAAGATGGCCCATTTGGTGGGCTCCCTGGGCTTCGCGCTCTCCCTCGCCAGGGACTGCACGACTCCACATGGTTGCGCATAGATTTGCAACGGATACCATTGGTCTCAATGGTCTTGTCTCAAGATACCCATTTATCCCGTTGAAAAGTTGGTTGTGAAAGGGGAGCGGCGACCTCCCTCTTTTCCCTTCACTGCTTCCTTGAAAGGTAGCGGATTTCGCATGCCAACGTCAATCCCCTGCGACGAACACAGGCTGCAGCCCTGATTTCCATCCACAATGTATTGCCTCAATACATCTGCCCTTGATGCCAGCGGAGGGAAGGGTGAGCTGCGCCTGGACCCATCACGGTCCTTGATCAGACTCCTTCGGTCAGTTCCTCCAAACTCCCTGCTTGGAGGGTAAGGAGAATTGTGGTATAAGTGAGAGAGTCGTGCCGCCGCACTCTGACCCTTTCGAATCGTCTCATCACACAACAGCCTCTTCATCAAGTCATATAACCATTTCCACAATCTTTCATCTCGAGTCTCGATCTCATACACTGCATCTTCACACCTGAGACCCCAGAGGAGGATCCCGCACCTTACGCCGAGCTCAACGGTATCTCCGCCCACCATGTACCGCATTCCTCTCCTGCTCTTGCCATTTGCCTCGCTATCAAGCGCCAGGCCGGAACGCATGAGACCTCGCTCCAACACAAACCCAAACACCTGCCCTTGTCCCCCGGTCCAAGCCTACCCCGCGACGGTGACTGAGACGCTCCACGGTGCCGTCACCACCCTCAGGGAGACTGTCACCGAGTGCATCACCGTCACCGAGCCGGCCAAGACGCAGACCGTCATCCACACTATCCGCCAAGGCGATGACCAGTCGTACAACACACACGCCGAGTACGATGGCAAGAAGACGGTAACGGTCACCTACGAAATCCCCCCTACCACTACCAACGTATACCGCGATGGCGGCGACCCTTCCCGGGCTGCCTACGACGCAGTGACGAGGACCCATAACGGCTACGAGGCCCAGGCCTCCTCGTCTTACGACAAGGACCAGTACGCCGGCCACGGGAGCGAATCTGGGTACGAAAGCAGCGGAAAGCATGAGTACGGAACCAACGACTATTCCATCGGCAAGGACAGTTACAACGGAAAGGGAGAGTCCGGTAAGGATCACGCATCTGATCACGGATCCGGCGGTGGCAGCCATGACAGCGGAAAGGATGGCCAGGGTCAGGCGTACCATACCTCGACACCCGGCTCGGGTGGCTCAAAGCAGAACGGGGACTACGGAAGCGATAACAACCACAGCGGGAACAACTACAACAATGGAAATCAGCAAGGCAACGGGGACCACGACGGCAGCACTGGCACTGGCAGCAAGGACAACGGCGACAAGTACGATGCCGGAAACAAGCACGAAAACGGTGACCATGACGGCAGCAAAGACAAGGGCAACAAGCACGACGATGGCAACCAGAATGGCGGTGGCAACGACAATAACAGCAGCAAAGGCGGTGCTCACTACAGCAGCAGCGGAAAGCAAGAGTATGGGTCCGACGAGTACCACACCGAGTACCACACCGAGTCCTACGAACACAACGAGTCCCACGAACACAGCGAGTCCTACGACAAACACAGCGACAAAACATCGTACGGACAAGAGACCCATTACGGTGGCGAGACAGGCAAGGACGGCGAGGCATATGGCGACGACCACAAGTACGAGCAGGGCTCTGGTCACGATAACGGGGACAAGTACACTGGCGTCCATCAGAGTGCCGACGCCACCTACGGCCATGGCAGCTACCAAACCACTGCCCCTTATCCTGTGCCGTCGAACGGTACCAGGTCGGCCCATTACCCCGTGCCGACGAACAGTACTGGATCGGTCCCTCCCTGTGGACACCATGACCCGGGAAAGCCCTGCGTCATCACGACTGTCTATGGCACCGCTACCGAGCACATCACTGTTTACCCTACGGGCGCTCCTGAGGAAACGCCCGACTGCTCCATTTCATCTAAGATCGTGACCAAGTACAACACTGTCATCGCCACTCTCCGCCCCACTGGCGGTGTCTGGTCATCCGCCAATGCAACACAGACCGCTGGTGTCAACACCGTTAACGGTACTGCTACAAGCGTTGCCCCTGGGCCCGCGTACACTTCCGGACAGACCTACAAGTCCAAGCGCACGCCGAAGGCTCCTCGCGCGGCCTTCGCTAAGCTCATGAACCTGTGGTGATAGGCGACAGGCAGCGAGATGGAGCACCGTCGATGCTTTTTCCTTCTTCTTTTCTATGTCACTTTTTGGGTCCAGGTTTGTAATCTTTTGGAATTTTCGCACATGTAATGGCTATTGCCATAACAATGGCCATCGCCATCCTATAATAGTCACTAGTCACTTAATCGTACACGCATCGTATTTCTCAACCTCGTCGCCTGTAGTGACCTCTGGAGGCCAGATCAAAACTTCGCTCCATGCCAGACAATGGGCACCACCTGGACTGTCTTCAAATCAATATGCTTGTTATACAATTTTGTTTACACATGTCATCAGTTGGGTTTCGTATATCAACCTCCAAATCGAAACCCCATAAAATCGTCTTCATCGTCGTCGTCGTCGTCGTCTTCCCCTTCCTCTTCGCCGTCTTCTTTATCATCGCCTTTGCCTTTCCCAGTTGGACTGGTGACTGCCGCCTTTTGCGCTGGTGGCTCCACCTTTTCTGCGTCGGTCATATCAGCATGACTTCTCAGTGCCTCGCGTCGTTCTTTTAGCTTCCGCACCCTCGCCTCGAGTTCTTCCATCTCTTCAAACTCCGTCTCTAGCGCGCGCGTCGCTTCTTCCTTCTCATCAGCCACATCCTTCTCAGCCGCCAGGCGCCTCTTTTCGCGCTCTTCTTCCTCGGTCCTCGCATTGGCGGCATGCTCCTCTGCAGTCATGGCGGGTGCAGAGATGACGGCGTCGTCAGCATAGGGCATGCTTTCCGCCGCCATGTCAGCCTCGAATGCAGCCCACTCGTCCTCGTCCACCTTTTGCTGTGCGGTCACTGTTGACACCGCGTCGTCGGGCTGTCCGGAGGGCGCGATGGGGTCTTGAGGAATGAGCGGCGACGGACCAAGGGGCGTTGCAGTAGAAGAGGTGCCGTCGCGGTGGTGAGGCGTCGCGGGTCGTGATGGGATAAGCATCTCGCCGCCTTGGACGGGCGTCGTGGACGTCCTCCTGTTCAGTGTTGGGGGCGTCAACGTCTGGTCCTTTGTCGGCTGTATCTCTTGGTCGCGCGAGGTCTCGCCCGCGCTGTCGCTGCTGTTTTCCGAACCCAAACGAGCGCGTGTGTTTATGTCGTTCCTACTGCGCTTCTTGCGTGCTGTCGCATCGACCATCGTAGCATCCTCGTCGTCCAAGTCTGCATCGTGTTTTCGCTTGTGCGTGCCATTCGTCGGCTCTTCAATCGTTGTCGGTCTTGTCTTTTGCGAGGCTTGCAGCTTCTGAGACTTATCTGTGTGCCTGCTCCCGCGTAGATGGGCATCCCATAGCGACTCGGCCTTGACAGCTTCGTGGCAAAGGGTGCAGAGAAGCTTGCCAGCATCAGAGTAGGCGGCGAATGGATGGTCAATTCGACGGGCAGCACGTTGCTGCCGCAAGAGGGCCCGGACGTCTGACATGGCGACTTGCTGCATGAATGTGAAATGGCGGTCAATACGGCCGGCGAGAGAGTCGATGTGCGTCGGTATCGGGGTTCTTCGGTTATGGCTGGTTATGGCTAAATCCAAAGAAACAGCCTTTCTGCAACTATTCTCGGCTTTGGGCAGGTCCGGCTAGGGCGACGAGACTCTTCGACGCCTCGCTATGAGTCTGGGGCGAGTCTTGTCCGTAAACTCGGCAGTGTGCACGCTCTTTGTCGTCACCACCACGCTGTGTTGCTGACGAGGGGGAACCTAACAGCAGCTGTCAGATGAGGATCACCTGGGCACTTGGGGTACAGTGCAGGTAGCTTTCTCGGCGCTAAACCAAAACAAGGCACCAAGGTGGCGCAACGCCCATTGACCCCTCCACCCTTGAAGCACCTCTCGCAGCCAGGTGGAAGGTACCACTTCCCAGTAAGCAATTGGATCAAGCTCAGTTGCAAAACGCCTCCATTCCAGATGAGATAGCCCACGTCACTTGCACGCGACGCATCATATCCACACGACGGTATCGGATCGCGGTTTGCGGAGATGCAGTGATACATCACTGCATGGGATAGCCGACTTCCCCTTATCTATCTGCCGACTGCCAGCTCCAGCAACATGGGTGACAACACCGACCAGCAAGGCCAGAAGGCCCATTCCTCCGCTTTCCCGAATCCCCCATTGTTCTGGAAGGACTTCACGCCCGAGAACATTACTCGGATCGCAGAACTGCGAGCTACGCGGGCTGAGGAGACTAGCACTGACCTAAAAGACTTGCCGATCCGAACGTCAGCAATCCCCGACGAACTGATCAACCTACAGCCGCCGGCAGAACCGTCAACAGGGACCTGGCGCGTTCTGGGCGGACAGTATAGCGTACGTGAGGCCAGCGGTCTTTTTGAGAATCGCAATGGCAACGAGACTGACATTGTGCACAGTTGGACGACAAGCTGCCCTCCCTGGAGGAAGTCAACATCAAGCGCCTGGCTTCAGCTCACAACGACGAAAGGGATGGCAAGCATCTCGATCGTGCATTTGAGTTGAAACGAATGGCCAAATCGCTCCTGCTCAATTTTCTCGAGCTTGTCGGAGTAATGAGCATCACCCCGGAAGATGTACGCTCCCTCGCTCGTTGTCTTCATTCTGCGCGCCGCGCTGACTTTTGCCGCCCTTCTAGTCTACCGCCAAAGTTGACGATTTACGAACGCTTCTCATGAACTTCCACCATGTTCTTAATGAATATCGCCCCCACCAGGCGCGCGAATCGGGTATCGCATTAATGCAATCACATCTCGACCGAACCCGAGCCGAAACTGCAGCCATCAGGGCCCAGGTCGACAGCGCAAAGAGAGTACTAGAGGGCCTCGGCAGCATCGATATCCTTCAGGCCAGTCCTACATCAGAATCTGCATCAAAAGGGAATGAACAATCTGCGAGCAACGACCCCTTGGACCGACGGGAGAGGGAGGTGTGGGAAGCGGCCGACGAGCTCTTCCTCTGAGCTGGTCAGCAGCCGAAAGGGGCTGCACGTGAACAAGTTCCGAGTATCGCACGTGAATACATAACGACATGATTCTGTACGCCTGAAAAAATACATTGATACCCATTTCAGACCGCTGCGTCTTTCACAAGTTTGCTCCACATCTTACCATCTCACCCCTGTTCTCGTGCAGGAGACGCTATCTCTACAATACGAGCCTAGCCTGCACGACGCACCGCATCTTCCAATCTGAATTCGACGTCTACATAACTGTGCACGGGATAGGGATACAGCAGCATGAGTAGCCGTCACACTCCAAGCACTTAGTTTTGCCACCGGTCGCCTCGGCAGGCTTGAGAACACTTTCCGCGATAGATGTTGCTGCACTGCCAGGACCGTTGCGGTTGACGGGCGTAAACCGGGAGCTGCAAGCCATGGTTTCGTTTTCGGCCGGTTCAGAAACTAAAGCTCAAGGTCCGAGGCGCATAAATGTCGACGGCTTGTAGGCTGGAGAAGCAATTTGGCTGGGTTCTCAGCAAGATGTTAGCGACAAGAACCAGTGACGTCAATTGCTCATATGGCCTTGAGAACGCGGCACGTACAGATGGTAATCGGGAATCGGCGCCAACAGGTTGTGCTTCAGCGAGGTGGACCGTCGGATAAGCAGTTAAGACCTTACAATACGCACTGCAAATAAGATGACAAGACGGGTAACGTCTTATTTAAGGCACAGTGAGTCAACGTCCTTGGACAGCTGTGTCAAGGTCTCCCCAGGTCGTGTCCAATAGATGTGACGCAATTTAGCCGTCTGTGCCAACGTAGATCTCACCAGCCACCAAGTCGTCGTGTCGCATTTGTTGGTTCAAGCCATGTACCCTGCAGTGCCCAGATTTGGGTCGCCTCAGGCGCGCCATGTGCAAGCAATACTAGCATTCATCGTTAACTACACGCGAAAAGCTACTACTATTCCCAGGCGAGACATTCCGAGAAGGACAAGAGCAGGTTACACCAGATCAGGCGGACCTTTCGCGCAACCCAGATAGTGTAGCTTCCATCCCTGCGAGCCATGCGCGAATCGCCAACCGAGTACCCTACAAATCCATGTTGCCCGAACCCTTTGTTGAACGCAACGCTCATATCGTAATTTGTATAAGAAACCAACGCCGTCCCACTTTGCTGTTCCCTACAGCGGTACTGCCTCTCAAGCAGATGGCGTCGCTGTCGATTGCGTATTCGCCGTTCGCGCACCGCCTCCTGACGCCGATGCCATTGCCTCGCTTTCGATCTGGAGAAGCTGGCTAAGATACTTGAGATCTACGCGGGCTCTCTCGTCACGTTCGAATATCCCACGACAAACCTGCCATTCCCGGCGCGTCATGCGAATCGCCTGAGGCAGAAGAAATTGAACGGTGGCACAATCGATGAACGGCCCAAGTACTTCTCGCGCTATAGCCTCGCCCTGCTGTCGAAGCTTGTTCATATCATCTTCCGAGGGCTCACGCTGTGCATAGCCGTGTGGTGCCTGATTCGGCGGCACCACCTGATGGGCGCCTTGTGTTGGATGCCCGTTGGTAGTAACCGGGGATGGCGAGGCGTGTGCAAAGGGACTCTGGCCCACGGCTGGAGAGAAAGCAGGGCCCGACACTGACGGCTGACGATTGCCTTGGCTAGCTGGGGTTGGGGTCGTCGTATTCGTCTTCGGAGACTGCGCCGGATGCTGGTCAAGATTTCTATAGACGAAAACTGCCAGCAGAATCGGTTCACCGCGACGTTGTGGGATCAGGTTGTCGGAAAAGTTGAGCAGAAATTCTGGCAATCCGCTGTCGCCTGCAGGGACAGGGACGAGATAGGTATCGCGCACATTGCCCACCGCCTTCTGGCCGATAACTGCATACCTCTTCTTGGAACTGAAGTAATCAAAAAGCTTCCGAAATTCGGGTCGCGAGGATTCGGACGAGGGCGACAGCGAGACAACGACGACATCAGTCTTGTCCGAGTACCGTAGGCCACAGAGATATTCAATGGCCTTCTGTTCATCGATACGACCGGCCACGGCCATTCTCTTTGGAATCAGCGTCGACCATGGCAACCCAATGCTCGCGGCTAGGTTAGCCCCTGCTACAAACTTGGCAGTGGCCGGGAAGTCCGCAATCGTGTTCATGGCAAGGCTTCCACGCCATACAACATCGGGCTCAGACTCGTCAGTAGGGGAGTATGGCGGAGAATCCGTCTCGTCCTGTAGCAGCCGGTCAACATCAGCATCGACACCGGGCCCATTGCCGTGGTACACCTGGCCCGATGGGCGTCGTTCTTGCCCTGTGGGCGATTTGACGCTGGAGAAGACCTTATTGATATCAAAGTCTGCCTGTCGCGGCGATTGCTGAGGGCCTTGTGTATCAACATGCAAAGCTGCGTGTGCGGGCAACTCAACCGAGTTTTCTGGGCGTGGGGGCTCAGTTTCTGTCGCGTCGGCCTGTTGGTCGCGAGCGCTGGGGCGACGGAACGCTGGGCGAGCCTCCTCCATCTGAGATTCGGCATCGTTCTCCACCATTTCGTCCCCTTTATGTGTGCGTCGCATGCGAGGACCGTCATCTGTGACCAGAATCGACTGCTTTTCAGACTTGGCCCTCAACTCCGCATTCAGACGTTGCTGTTCCTTCGTGGCCAGCTGATCAGAAGTCATGACAGCTAACATTGGGGGCGACAGTGTGCTATGAAGCAATCCCATGCTGAGCTCTGGATTCGCTTTCAGGTTCGAGACCAAAGTCCTGCACCTATTTGAGTACTGACTAGCGTCGGGGTGACTGTCACGAACAGCTCGCTCAATCTGGATCGCCCATAGCTCGGACAAGGCAGCAGGTGTGGTGTCCTTTGGCACCGTAATGAGCTTGTTCTTCAAAGCTGTTCCGAGGCCAATGGCCACAGCCTTTTGAAGGGCTTGCGCCACAGACCGGTGGTTTGTGTCAGCTACGTCTGCCATCTTCGCGGGAAGGTCAGCAGGCGCAACATATTCGACCCCCTTCGGCTCGGTTCTGGAAACTTTTCGCACCTTGGGTGCGGGTGTCTGTTGACATACATGTTAGTTTTGGTCGTTCCAACTAGACAGCTCTTCGCGGGAACTCACCTTCACATCCTTGTCGCTCTCGTCAGCCTTGCGCTTCGCTGGACCAGGTTTCGAAACCTCCTTTTTGCCCTTGGGTTTCGGAGCAGCCTCCGGCGCAGGTGAGTCTCCAGCCTGGGAGCTCGCGGCCTGCGAAACATCCTCCTTGGAATCGCTGACGCGCTTGGATCCTCGGATCCCCTTCTTCTTTCCAGGCTTCTTCTTCTTCTCGGCAGCCTCGGCTGATTTTCTGTCCCTGTACGCCTTTTGGCGTTCTTCCCAGGGTTTCCTACCTTCGGCTATGCCAGAAAGTAGCTCCTTGTGGTACTCCAGCTGAGGGCGGCATTGCTCGCAGTAGTAGTGCTCGGGGAGATTGTCGTCGGGCATGCCCATGCATACATTGTGCTGCCAGGCGCCACAAGTGTCGCATGCGACCCAGACTTGGTCATCCTCGTCGTCGTCTTGATCGGTGGCGCCGCAAACACAGCGTATTATTTCCTCTTCAGGCTCTTCTTCCTGCTGCTGCTTCTTCTTTCTACCTCGCTTCTTCGGAGCCTCGAGAGGCTGATCGTCGAAAGCTTTCGTATGCTGTCCCTTCGTAGCGCGTACAGAGCGCCGAGGTTCGGATTCTGCGCCTTCAGGTCAGTGATTTCGTTCTACGACGCCCTTCGACGCGCAATGCGATCGCGGGGCAGATTGGAGGGCTGTGCGCCAATGCTTACCGGACATGTCGCTGACGTGAAACGATATGCGTCCCTCTCAGGAGCTCAGTAGCTGGAGGTCACCCTGGCAAGTCGCGAGGGTTATGGGCTTCGAAGCCGGTCTGGACAGACCGAGCGTGGTTTGCGACGGGGGTACTGGAGCTCGCGAGTGATTGCGCCGCGCGGGCCTTTGTCGCGAACGCGAGGACCACTCAGCTTCGCGAGAGGAGCAATTACGCGATTGAACGCGGTCCTAAGTTTTTACGGCTGGATAATACACTATGGGACCTTTCTCGGAGAACTCGTCAACGAAGAAAGAAAACAGAGAAGCCTTGTCGCGCGCGAAGGAAGGGTAAGAGGTCGAGATGGGTGGGAAGCTTCCTACTTCACAATACATGAGAGGGGTTACGTAAGGCTAGTGCGGATGTTGGTCACGTGTACTGCCCGGAGTCGCGGTGAGCTTCAGCCTACGACAATGCCCACCTCGCAGCCTAGGCCCACTTTGAAGTACCTGTACTTTCTGCTCAGACCTAAAGACCTGTTTGTTGGGTTGGTAGTGCGTGCGCTAAAAGTCTCGTCTCTGCTAATCGTCGTACCTACACACCTACCTCACTGGCAGGGGTCAGCTAACGCGTGCATCGATTGCCTGGAGCTTCAAGCTACATACAGCCTTCCCACCATAGACGTCAAACTCCCGCCTCATCGTAACCGTAACGAATCGTCCTTCCCACCCCATCGACGCAGCAGCTCCGCCGAAGGTCCTTATTCAGTCCTGACTCGAACAACACTTCTTCTCTTATTGTCCAGCCTTACACGCGACGACATGTCTAGACGTTACGATTCCCGGGTAAGCCAGGACCGGACCCCCTTCTCAAGCCACAGCCTCCATCATTACGAACGAACACTGACATTATCGGTCATGTAGACGACCATCTTCTCGCCTGAAGGCCGTCTGTATCAAGTCGAGTACGCTCTGGAAGCCATCTCTCACGCCGGAACTGCGATCGGCATCCTTGCACAAGATGGCATCGTCCTTGCTGCCGAGCGAAAGGTGACGTCGAAGCTGCTGGAGCAAGACACGTCGGCTGAGAAGTTGTACACGGTGAACGAGTATGTATCATTGATGCGAACTAGAGCAGCAACTTGCTGAGAAATTATTCCCACAGCAACATGATCTGCGCCGTGGCAGGCATGACGGCTGACGCCAATATCCTGATTAACTACGCACGCCAGGCTGCTCAACGCTACCTCCTCACATACAACGAAGATATCCCGTGTGAACAGCTAGTCCGAAGGCTGTGCGATCTTAAGCAAGGCTATACACAACATGGTGGTCTCCGACCGTTCGGCGTCTCCTTCATTTACGCCGGCTGGGATCCCAAGCGACAGTTCCAGCTGTACCAGAGCAACCCTTCAGGCAACTATGGCGGATGGAAGGCGACCGCTGTTGGTGCCAACCGTGCGAGTGCGGAGAGCTTGCTTAAGCAAGACTACAAGGAGGATTGTAAGCTCACGGATGCGTGTGGTCTGGCCGTGAAGGTTCTTAGCAAGACCATGGATTCCACCAAGCTGAGCGCCGAGAAACGTATGTTGTCCCAGTCTGCTCTCGCTGCTCATTCTTTTCCTGATACTTACACCTGAGTCGTTGTAGTCGAATTTGCCACGGTTGGTCAGACGAGTGACGGAAAGATCTACCACCGTCTCTGGAGTGCCGAGGAGATCAAGCAGCTTCTGAAGGAGCATGACCTGGCGAAGGACGAGAGCGCGGAGGACAAATGAAGAAGCGATAGAGGCTATGAAAGCATGATCTGAACGGGAACGGGCTTATATGACGCTCTCGGGACGAAGTGTACCACCAATACTATACAAATGATCCCCGTATGGAGTCGCGTGTGTGCCTGCGAACAAACAATCCTGAAACCCATTTCCCTGATGCCGCGACGTCAAATAGCGCCGGAACACCAGGCTCCTTGGACAAATCGCTACATTCACTCCGAAGCCTAGCCACTGATCAGCGTCTTGTCTCTTCAAGTGGGGAGCCTAGATAGGCCATCTCAAAGCCTACATCTGGTCGTTGACCCGCACTGTCCTCCTCGTCCCGTACGCGCGACCACCCAGCCTTCGACTCCGTCCCAGGGTACGGGTGTGGCTCATGGCATTCCCTGGCGGTCAAATTTGGCCAATGGCGACGATAGCTCCAGTACGCCACAGTATAACCCAGGATGGACCCAACTCCAACATCGTAAACATCATGCCGGTAATCCTCACATCTGCTAATGGCAATGAGCGCAGCGCCAAGTAGTGGTACCAAGCAGACCAAGGCGCGGCTAAGATCCCGTCCGCCAGACTCGTGACGGAAGACGTGGAGCTGGCCGGCAAAGAACAAACTCAGGAAGCCGAGACCTGCGAATGAGAAGGAAGAATGTCCGGACGGGAAGGATCGCCATCCATCATGCAAGAGGTGATGGGCGGTCTCCGTACAGACGCTGATGGAGACAAGGACATCGACAGGTGTGCCAGGCTCAGGCTTGCATCGCGCCACGAGATCGGGACGTGGGCGGCCCACTGCGTTTTTGACGACATCGGTGATGAAGGAGGTCATGACGAGCGCGATACCAAAGCAGAGGTAGGTCACCTCATGCTTGTGGACGGATGCACGGGTAACGAAATTCCATACGATGAGGACGCTGAGGGGAATGAAAAGTGCATAGATGAAGTTCCACTCTTCATTGTACAATGAGCTGAACGTCTTGCTAGGACCAGGAGCAGGGAGGTATTCAACTTACGGACGCTAACTCTCTCAACCTCGGCATGTGGGAACATGATGTGTAAATCATTGACGAAAAACATGCGGTGGAACGGTTCAACAAAAGCTATGATCTTGGCAAAGAGTGTTAGCTGGTTCGGAGGTTCGGAACCTCAATCTTGTTTACTGACCGCCATCCATGCTGCGAAAAGAATAAAAAAGCCCAGATAATCTGGCGCATGAGATCTCTGGAGAAGGCGGTGTCAGTCTCCGGCAGAGAATGGTGATGATGAGCCCCATACCCTCCAAAATCGACTCAGGGCGGTCACAACGCCTCCGCGCGCACACCCTTCACTATTACCCCAGTTCGGTGGCATCTTGGCAGGCCGAACTCAAGGTTTCCTCCAGGTATGGAAGTGAAGTGCAGACGCAGAATTCCGCCAGGCAGTCGCCGGAGTTTTCTTGGTGATATGAGATACGGGACGGCCTTTGGAGATGGTGCGTTAGCACAGTCGTCGTGAAATGTCGTCTCGTGATGGCCCCGTGACACCAACATGCACCTTGTTCGCCACTGACGCTTAAGTATTAGAGCTTCTGAGCAGCAGCTCTTATCTTATCAGACGACCGATGTTTCGCCGCCATCTCCCTGATCCACCCGATTTTGCATCATCACGGCTTGATCATTGATCAGACACATTCGCTGTTCTACTTTTCTTCAGCGCCGACCGTTGATATCGCGATGTTGCAGTCTACGTACCAACCCTCTCCTAATGTCGCGAACCCACCACCACTTCTCCCCGGCTGGACAGAGCACACGGCACCTAGTGGACACAAGTACTACTACAATACCGAAACGAAGCAGTCGACATACACGAGACCAAGCGCACCTTTGTCGCCAGCGGCACCCGCGCATCCCCTCGGTCCTTGTCCCCACCATCAGCACCAGGCGATACCGAATTTGTCAGATCCCAATGTTGCCAATGCCTATCTCGCGCAACTGAATGCGGCGCAAGGCCCAGTCTCCGGCCATCACAATCGTGGAGGGGGATTTGCCCGAGGTGGCCGAGGCGGCGGCGACTCGCGTCCACGGCCACAACCCAACGATAGGCCGCACACTAAAGCTGCGATACCGGGCTTCGAACCATGGATTCTCGTCACGACCAAGTATGGCCGACGTTTCGCCTACAATCCCGAAAAAAACACCAGCTACTGGCGCATTCCCGAGAAGCTGAAGCCTGGAATATTGGAGCTGGACCAGGCGCGCATTCTCGCAAAGACCGCGCCAGAAATAGATGCCAAAACGAAGGACGGGCCGGTTCCTGCGCCTGGAGCAAGCAATCGACCAGGAGCCCCGGACCCCACTGCCGCAACGGACGAGCCGGAAGACAACGACAGCTCCGAATACGAGGAGGTCGAGGTAACAGATGACGAAGCGCAGGATGAGGACGATGTGGGCGACGACGGGGATCATCGACCAAAGCGCCAAAGAACCGACGATTCGGGCGAGGAGGAGGCTGTAGAGTTCAGCGAAGCCGATATTGCCTTTCAATTGCAAGCAATGGGGGAGGCATACGGTCTCGATCCAGGCGAATATGACGATGGAAATGCAGACGATTGGCCAGACGGAGCGGATGGCGTGCAGTTCTCCGAGGAAGACGCGAGAGCTCTCTTTAAAGATCTCCTGGACGATTACAGTATCAATCCCTACAACACCTGGGACAAATTGATAGAGGAAGGACGTCTAGTGGACGACCCACGGTACACGGTTTTGGACACCATGAAGGCGAGGAAAGAAACATGGCAAGAATGGTCCAAGGACAAGATTCAGGAGCTCAAGGAACAACGAGCCAGGCAGGAGAAGACTGACCCTCGAATCCCATACATGGCCCTGTTACAGGACAAGGCGAACCCGAAGCTCTACTGGCAAGAGTTCAAGAGGAAATACAGGAAGGAGGCGGCGATGACGGATCCCCACATCAAGGACAAGGACCGAGAGAAGTGGTACCGAGAGCACATCAACCGGCTCAAGATGCCCCAAGCGACACTTAAAGCGGACCTCGCCACGGCGCTCAAGGCTCTGCCCGTTTCTGTTCTCAACAACAAATCCAGCATGGCGAAACTGCCATCACAACTCCTCGTGGACATTCGGTACATCTCACTCCCACCCGCGGTGCGTGATCCGCTCATCAAGACGTTTATTCAAACCGCCGAGCCAGCCCCCGAAGGTGGAGAGGTTACTGCAGAAGACGAGGCCACGAAGAAGGCCAGGGACGCAAAGCAGCGTCGCGAAGCTGCCTTACGTAACCACGAGCAGAGAGTTGCCGAGCAGAAACGACAGCAGCAGCGCAGCTTAGAGATGGGCAAAGCCAGGCTGCGTGAGGAGGAACGCGAGATCGAACGAGCAATGCAGATTGGAAAGGAGGGTCTCCACGCACAGCTAGCCACGATGCAGAAGAAGACTGTTGAGGAGGAAACAGAGCCTTAAGAGTAAAGCATATGCTATTAGCTGCCGTCATACAATTCCAGATATGAGCGGCCTCAAAGGGCATGTCATTCAGTAAAACGCAACAGGTGTGCGATGTCGCCGAACTAGTCAGGTTCGATGGCTTCGCACAGCAGCTGTCTTAATGGTGCCTACTAAAATCACATTCAATATAGGTCTAAGTAGAAATGCTGACGCGGGGGGCGTCCTGTACTACACACCCACACACATGATGGGCCACGAAGAAAGCGGTCTGTCGGGATGTTGGTCGGCATTTTAAGGCGGTTACGCGTTCTTTTCGTCTCATGCCAGCTGTCGGGCACTTTTGATTCGGCCATCGGTGTTTCTGAGGCAGCAAAGCTCATGCCGGCGCATGCCATCTGGATGCAGACTTTATGCTGGTGCTTCTGCTGTGGTGGTGAACCGCAAAACCCCAACCGTGTCCGTGTCGATCACAGGCGTCGGAGACGTGTTAAAGGGCTGGGACCTGCCGCCTTCCAAGACCAGCATCTCTTCCGTTGCATTTATGCATGGCCCAAATCTCTCGACGCGAGAAATGGCATTGTCATACGTTCTGGTTGCTTCCAGCCTCACCGCAATGCAAGGTAGTCATCCCTGGGGAAAGCCCTGCTCCCAGCTGCTTGAAGCTAGAAGATGCCACACCTGTTCATACTCACATATTGCTCAGCATACACAGTAAACGCCTTCAAGATGCCAGGATGGTATCACGAAGAGCAGGGCTCTGATGGGCCAAACTCAGGTGGTGGCTCCGACAGCTCCGGCTCCCAGAGCTTATCCGATATCATGTCATCATCATCGTCGCAGTTCGGATTTGCGGGCTTCGATGTCGAACGTGCTTCTTATCTGCGAACGGTACACGGAATCCTCGCCTTGGTTGCATTCGTTGCCCTCTTCCCACTCGGAGCCGTTCTGATGAGGCTGGTGCCGGGGCGCGTGTCGATATGGTTTCACGCCATCACACAATTGGCCGCTCTAGCCTTGTTCATCGCCTCGATTGGCTTAGGTGCCTACATTGTAAATTTGGTTCAGGATGGAGGGTTTCCCCTTGTAAGTGAATCAGTTGCTGAGGACATTCACGGTGAACGCACGTGCCTGACTCTGGCAGCTCGACGACGACCTGGTGGCCGCCCACGCTGGTATCGGGAGTGCGCTGGGCGTAGTCTTCATTTTGATGCCAATCATGGGCTACTTGCATCATCGTTACTTCAAGAAAGTTGGGCGCCGAACCGGCTGGTCCTACCTACATTTAGCAGGCGGAAGAGTGGGGATCACGCTTGGCATCATCAACGGAGGCATTGGGCTGGCGATTGCAGGAGCAGAGACCAGGTTCAAAGTTGCATATGGCATCGTGGCCGGCATCGTTTGGGTCGCGTGGATGGCCACGGCGACCATCAGCGAAGCGCGGCGCAACCTTGGGAGGAAGCGTACTGGCAGTGAGCCAAAGTATGGCCGTACAGGGCGGGCTCGTGAACACGAGGCATCTTGAAACATTTCGAGTTCGAATCTTCAACTTCATTCACGGCTCCGCAAAGAGCCGGTCCGCGTGCTGTTCAATCAGACCCGCCTGTTCTGCCACCATCCCTCGGGTCAGCTCTCCGTCCTCGGATATATAGGTGGTGATCAGATCGGAAGACACCCATTCAAAATATACATTTTTGATCGCGACCCGGCCTGAGATATCATTCTCTGTCCCCTGGCCCCATGCTCTCTTTAGTTCTGCCACATCATTTTCCTCTGCGTGGCCAGGCACCGCGAATGGAAGTATCTTCTCTCGCTCCGAAATCACAACCACTTGCACGCCGGGTGAAACATGTCGAGCGCTGAGGACGGCGGGCAAGGAGCCAGTCTTGTGAAGACGTCTCTCTCTGCTGATGAGTCAGCGCGAGAGCACATGTCGACTCCCTGGCTTGCAATGGCGGCTGATGCATCAGAGTATACGGTGACGCAGACGGCATTGCGCTGTGCTTTGTTGGTTCCTGAGCGCAGGCGGCTAATCTGGAGGCCATTTGCGCGCCTTCAAAAAGCGGCCGCGACTCCAGCACGCGAAGGTCAAGAGAAACATCCGTCTCCTGGATGATCATCTGTAGCGACTCAAATATGGTGGAGCTCGATGACAGAGTGAGGATCTTGACTGGGCTCCTTGTATCGGGCTGGGCTCTTTCGAGCACCGACTGAAGAGAATTCGCGAAGGACCCAATAGTGGCTGCTCGTGCTTCGGAATATTGGTCGAGCTGTCGTGCGATAGAATGCAAGAGAGTAGCTTCAACCACGCCACTCCCGAATCGCTGGACCTCTCTCTCGACAATCGTAAGAGCACGGATGAGAACATTCAATATGGCGGCACCCATGCTTTCGCGGCCATTCTTCCACAGGTGCCAGGCCGCGAATCTCGCATTCCGCCACCAGACATCAATGTTCTCGCCATGACCGAGGGCAACGATGTCCTGAAACACTCTGAGTGCTCTTCCGGCCAGCTGCCTTGCACCGCTGCTATGGTCGTCTTGAAGCATAAGCAGGCCTTCTCGCAACATCTTGCCCCTCTCTTCGCCTAAGTCCATCTCGAACCAGACGCGTCGTAGGCTTTTCGTAAGGAACGGCACGCCTCCAAACGACTCATCATCCGTGACGTCTAGGGGATCATGCCAAGTCCAGCCTTCGTTCTCCCAATCGAGCTGAATGCAAGACTCATCTCGGCTATCCTTGAGATGGAAAGCAAAAGGATGGACCGTCCATATGCGACCGACCCCCTCGTCTGTAAACGAGTACGGCTTTCCCTGACGAAAGAGGCTCAGGTGCGCTGGCGTCAATGTTGTCTCTTCCTTGATCTCACGCCAAACAGCGGCGACGGGCGATGCATCGGTCTCCTCGATGCTGCCAGCAATGGGTCCCAGTCGATGCCTATGTGATGGGACTTCAGTGAGCTGGTCGTCCAGCTGAAACCTCAAGAGAGAGACGCTCACTGGTAAGCGCGCACTTTGGCGCTTCGTCTGAAGAGGGCGACTTGCGGTTTCGCTGAGGCGGAGAATCTGAATAGGAAGCACGAAGCGACCGACCGTGCAATCAGTCCTGCCTTTGCGGGGGGCGACATGGTCATTACTGGACTTTGATCACAATATGCATTTCTGTAGATGACGTGGAGCGCGAATGCGATGATACTGTCGGAGTTCAACCACTGAAGTCATCAGCCACAGCTGTGACGACACAATGCACCTTTAGTGTTGAAATGACCCGCCACACGGATGAACCCTGACACACGTTTTCACGACTCCTCGATGTACGCATTGCTTGCCCAATGCCAACAGGCCCCTTCACGATTCCATGTTGTCATGTCAGCTGCAAGTTTAGTATCTCCAGTTGGGGAAATGAAAATGCTCCTTTGATGAAGTAACCCTAAGTTTTAAAAACAAAATCTCATAATGCCTGACTCCCGTATTTTGGCTGCACCTGGGCAACCCATACCAATCAATACCATGATCAATCGACGCGCATCTAACCTGCCATGATTGTCGGATGGACGTCTTTTCACCACCGCCAGGTTCTATTTGAATTGAAAAGAAAAAATCCGCGCCCTCATATGACCCTAGTGCCTCTTGTGCCAAGAAATAATTATTGTGTTCGTAATATCAGACCGAGCTTGTCTCGGACTTGGACTGCGAAGGGAAGATGGAATCAACAATCTCGCCGGACCTCACGGCAAGCACGGAAAGCAAACTGTCGCTCAGCTGAAGGCGGTCATTAGCATACTTGAAAAAAAAACGAATCGGAAATTGCGAACTTACGCCGTGGGTGGCCTCGCAGCAGCCCTGCAGCCAAACACCAGCATCAGGGGCAATGGCGCCAGGCGCATAGCGGATCTTGTAGTCGCGTCCGACTTCGAGCTTCCTCGAACCAGAGTCGACGTTACCCTCGGAGATCTCCCATCCATCGACCTGCTCACGCGGGCCGGAGCTCACGGGCTGAGTCTCGGGAAGAAGGTTCCAGCTGTCGCGCAGCATGTCAACGTGTGCATTGCGCTGGTAGCCGGTAGCAGCAATGATGAGGTCGACATCGAGAATTTCCTCACTGCTAGGCCCCTGTTCAAGGAACTCATCAGTGATGCCGCTCTGGTTGAAGCTGTCCTCGACACGTCGCACGTGCAACTGAAGCCTGTCCGACTCGTGGTTGCCCTCGTTGACGCTGACGATGCTCCTTCCATTGAGGATGCGGTGAGGCCACTGGCGCTCATCATCGCCGTACTCGCGCTTCTGGTCGTACATGACTTCGTAAAGATGCTCAATGAGTTCGAGGCGAACGACGCCATAGTTAGTCGCCTTGGCGTCCTTGATCAGCGCACGGCGGTATTGTTGGGAGCGAGGGTACAGGGAGTCTGTGTAGGAGGGGTTGAAGATCGAGTTGACGCTGCGACAGTGTCCATTAGCCAATCGAACGGGACGGAGGGCTAGTGTGCTGTGCATGGAACTTACAAGGGAGAGTCGTCGCTCGGCTTCAGGAACTCGGAGCGCATGACGAGCCACGTCTTTGAGTTGGGATACAGTTTCTGAACATTGTTGAAGATCTCGGCAGCGCTCTGGCCAGCACCGACAACGGCGACGCGGTAGGGCGCCTGAGTATTCTTGAGAATCTTGGGCACCTGGTGAGCGTACTGTGAGGAGTGAATGACCTTGGGGCTAGCAGCGGGAAGGCTCTTCGGGATCAGAGGCCGTCCACCAGCGGCGATGAGAACATTCCTCGCTTGGACAGTGGTGATCTGGCCTGTTTTGGCATTGCGTGACTTGACGGTGAAAGTCTTGACAGCACCCTCGGGCTGAGGGTTGGGCGACACCGACACGACCTCACGCTGGTATTGCACAACGTCGTCAAAGTGAGAGGCGCACCAACGGAGGTAATCTTCATACTCGACTCGCGAGGGCAGGAAGGTTCCCAGGTTGGTGAACTCAACAAGACGGCCAGCGTGTTGAAGGTAGTTCAAAAAGGTAAAGTGTGAGCGGGGGTCGCGCAGCGTAGCCATGTCCTTAATGAACGAAATCTGCATCTTGGCTCCGGGAAGCAGCATGCCGGCATGCCACGCGAAACGAGGTTGCTTCTCGAGGAAGAGGACCTTGGGCTTTTCAGTGGCGTTGGGAACAAGTGGGTTGCCGGCGGCAAGGTTGTCGTGCATGGCGACAGGGACGCCAGACTAGCGGGGCCGAAAGCCAACGCACACCAGGTCATGAAGCTCACTGGGGTCGGTGGGCTGAAGGTTTGACTTGAGGGCGCGAGAGGATTGTGTGGGAGCAGTGTGGCCATTACCATTGCTGGTGCCGTTGAAACCGTTCAGGGCGGTGCTGTTCTGTACGGCACCGCCATTGCTGAAAGCCGAGAAGCTCTGGATGGCTTCAGAGGCCTCTGTGGTGCTCATGGGCGTATCGAGATGAGGGGACATGTTGAGCGGGAATTAACGACAAATGTGGCCGGTGGTGCGGGTCGAACGGCGTCTCCGGTGATTTGGCAGGGAAGTTCAAGCTAGCTTCCTGTCGTCGCAACGAATGACAAAAGCTTCCAGGCTGTGGGAGGACTGCCAACGAACTTATGCGGAATCGAATAATGTGCTGATAGGCGCCCAATACTCGAATAGACGACTCAAGGTTGGTTATTCGACAAGAAGTATTGGCCGAATGCGCGAGGTAGCAAAGTTCCAGACGCTCAGGAGGGTTGTCTGGTGACGTAGATGAAGTGGGTAGAATGGGGTAGTCAGGTATGTGTGAATGTCAGCGACCGGTAGCAATGCTAAGGACGAGGAGGGAGGGAAGAAAACAGAAGGATCAAAAAAAAAAACGGACGGGCGACCTGAGGGGTAATATGTAGTGCAGGCAACTGACGAAGACACAATAGAGTCATCTTAAGTTTCACCACCATGGGGAGACGAGGGTCGCCGTCGCTGGCGGGGGGGAGGGGTGTGGAGGCATCGCACGAGGTTCATCATGGACACCGTCGGAGTTGCGACGACAAGCCGAGCGCATTAGGACAGCCGATCCGCATGGCATCTTTTTTTTTTTCCCCTTCCTTGCCTCCTCTCTCTCTTCTCCTGTTCGGTCTACTCACAGTATGACTGCACTCACACCCGTGCCCACACCCCCCCTTGTTGTTCGTCGGGACGACATGTCAGGCTAATGGGCGCACAGCTGCAGCGTCTCATCGCCATGAGGCAGGTGGTGTGCAGAAGACGACCCAGATGCAGTTGAGCTCGGCTTCAGATGCCCTCCTTTGACGTGGTGAGGGGCGGCAGGGTTTCCGTCGTCGTTCGAGTAGCGCTCAGGACAGGGGGCCTTCAGGGACCACTGTACGGCAGTAAGGAGCGATGTCCGGGTAGTCCCTGCTTGGCAGCTGGCCATTGGGTAATGGCGAGGCTTGTGAGAAAAAAGTAAGGGTCGATGTTCGGCATGTGCAGTGGATCGGGAGAAGATCAGTGCTTGTGCTGAGTCCCGAAAGCGACGATGGTGTGTGTGTGTGTGGCTCGTCTGTTGTAGGTAGGGCCTTGTTCCTAGGTAGTACGCCCCCCAATACGTAGCGGTCTACACACGCACACAATTGCTATGCTGGATGACGTTGCGGCCGTCTTAATATTGCTGTGATCGCCTCGGCGGCGGCCAAGTGTGGCTGGGCCTTGCCAAGGGCAGAAGGCGATAGCAATCAAGCATCAGCTCTCGATGGTATGGTACATACAGAAGAGTTTGAAGCACCCTCAGCAGTAGTCCTCGGTCGTGTTCGGTTCGGTAAGTGGGAAGAGGCAATTACGGAGCGCTCCTCCTTCTGCTGCTCCTCCTCGGCGCCAGCGAGGCCTGGAGCATGCTGCGGGTAGTCAAGGGCTTGAAGAATCTGCAAGCGAGGCCCGTGATGCCATGTTGAGGCTGGATTGCAGGGGCCCCTTGAACAGATCCGCCGCGAACTCGAATTCGGGGTTATCTTCGGATCTGATAAGATCCAATCCAGGGTCTGACGCGGGGGCTGGCTGTGGTCTCACGGGCCCCGTTGAGCTGGCCTCCATGTCGTTGTCGTGGCCGGAGACGGGATGGAATGATCGGCGGGATTGGAAGCTGGGCCAGAAAAGAAGAGGTGGGGCAGAGGGGAAACTAGAGAATCAGAGGGACCACATAGAACAAGAGCCCAAGACGCACCGGTCAGCTCCGAGAGCGGAGAGTAGTATCCAGGACTGGGCACAAGCGCGAGGATGTGCCGGAAAAGACCTGAATGAGGCATGGTCTTCGTGGGGCTCGTAGGGTGACGAGACGATGAGATGACGAGGTGACGATGTGCTTGCTCGCGGTGGAAAGTGGTTCGGGTGCCACGAACCCCATGATTGGATGGAGAGTGGATCAAGTGGGGGTGAGGGAATTTTATCTGATGATCTGATAAGATCAGAGGCGCGAGAGCTGGCAAGGATCAGACGGCACAGGCCAGTCAGTGGGTAAGACCTCGGCCGATGGGATCTTCCCTTTCGCCCTTGACCGCAGTGCAAACTCGGAGCCGTCAAGCCAGTTTCATCATGGGCCGGCAAGAGTGTGAAAACTCTGATCCATGCCACCTGCCCCTTCGCCCAGGCATCGTGCCAGTTGCTCCTTCTCTTCGTCTCGGTCCGTTCGCCGCGTTCTCTAGGTACTTACCTACCTGCCTCTGTTACCCCCCCCCCCGACCAGGCCTGATCATCCCACCGCCACGCACTACCGTAATTGACTTTGAACTGTTCATTCCGACTAGATGCCCAGTTGCTCTTACCTTACTGCGAGGGTTCAGATCCGAACACCATCAACACCCGACGTTGACTTCATTGCGGTGCCTACCTTGAATCAGAGAGGAGAGTAATCTCATCCGATGCCACTACGCTCTTGGCACATACTCCATCAAGTTCCCAGCACTGCAGTTGAATGAGCTGGTGTACTTCTTTCGCTTCGTCCCGCATTGGGCCACAGGATTGAGTTTGGCTCTGCGTCTTTCGATCGACCGCTCCACGGCCCCAAGGCTGCTAGGGTCTGGGCCAGACGACGTTTTCGCTTCCATCGCCGCAGTTCTTGTCATCGCAGTTGTTCATACCCTACTTAATGGACCCAACGACATCCGCTCTCCTCTTCCGCCGCGCTCCGCCCCCCACTTGCCCACCACCAGGCTCGAGTCTTGGATGGCACCTTGGCCGATTTGAGCAGTTCAACCGGCGTTATGCACCCGCATCCTGTCTACTGCAGAGTGGGATGGCCGTGGTGACCACCCCACCCTCTCTCTTTTCTTCAAGTCACATGCAGCCATCACTTCCAGCCTTCCGGGTTCCATGCTCCCATATCACGTATTCCAGAACCCGTCATGGCGCCATCCCTTCTCGTCTCTTGTGGTCACATCTCATGTTCCGACGCCTACGACGAGCTTGTTTCCTGCCTCCTGCAGTTCTTCATCAGCGGCCCATGAGAACCTGTCACTTGGCACACACTGGCCCGTCCCACGAGGAATCTGGACGCCCCCCCCCCCCGAGTCAGGACCCTTGGTAATAACGGCAACTATTTCCTCGTTAAGGCGCAAAAACCTGGTCCCCTTCATCGCCTACTGTACGAGGTTTCCCAATAGTTGCCTCAAATGAGGGTTGATGGACACTCCCCTCATTACCCTGGCGCTTGTCTCGGCACCCGACCTCCGCGGTCATTGAGCTGCTCGGACATCGGAGCCCGAGACCCAGTGTCCTCTCTGCTCCAGTGGGCTAGTTCCTTGCCCTGACCATATGGCAAAGTACGCACTTTGCAATGAGGGGGTCTCAAGTCGGCTGAAGCATCAAGCGATGACCTATAAGCTGGTAACAGGTCGAAAGCCGACTTTCTTACCTAATCACATTTCACCTCCTGTTGTGCCTCAAGACAGTTGCTCCCAGTGAAGCCAAGCAAATCTGTCTAACCAGAGCTCAACGCACATCTGGCAGCTGCGCCCTTAGAAGTCTTGAGAGGCTTCCTGACACATGTTTTGTTCCGACTGCCCTGACCAGCCACACCCCCCGGTTGATGACGACATAGATCGCCCGAGTGGCAAGCCTCGTTGGTTACCCAGCAATCGCGTCCCTCAACAGACGGTGGTTGCCCCTCTCAGCCTTACGACCCTGCGTCAAGGAGATTACTGACTGGCGTGTCCGCTGCTCAGGCATGAGCCTATCTGTCGTTTGATTGTACACCCTGGCCTTGAAGTAAGTCTTTTAACTCTATCTTGGCCCTGTCCACACGGTAAAATCTGCTTTCCTCCGGACCAGAAGCGCGACTAAGTAGTCATGTATCTGAAGCCACAATCGTTAAGCTCGACCGCCGGATGAGCTTCGTCCCTTGCACCCAACCCGCGGGACGGCACGAAACGCAGTTCTGTTAGCCGCCTGATGCGTCTTCTCATACAATTCTCTTATAGACTTTGACACGGGTTCGAATCCTCGTCGCCACAGGCCTGACCTCCCCTTTCGATCAGGGACGGCACACGGTCTGCGTTGCATTGCAGGAACCCCCTTCTACAACAAGGTCGACGAATCAACGATCATTGATTGCATCATCTACGTCGACACTCAAGCGTCTCCAGCGGCAACGTCGAGCTCTTCGCGCGGTTTTATCCCCAGGTTGGTCCACGCTGAGTAATCGCTGGCCTGTGAGAGGCTGACGAGTCTCCAACGTCGAGCGTCCTACCCTGTTAGATGATGCGCATGTGTTCACCCCAGCACATCGAGCTTGCAGCTAAGCCCTGAATCTGTCAATCACCTCAAACATAATTGGCTCCCACGACGAGTCGCTCGCCTTGACCTCGTTGCACAAAGCTGGTACCTGGTCCAATCTCTACAGATCTGGCGCCACTTTCGCTGTGTTAGCTTTCCTAGGCTCTCCCCCGCTATCACGGCACCGCGATCTACTCTGCTTGACACTTTGCAGAAATGCGAAAGCGTGATCCGCGTTACATACAATCCTTGGCTCTCACCTACCAGGTCGGTTTCGCTCGACACATCACATGAAGCCCACGGCATTATAACCTTCCCGGCTACACCAGTGCCGCTCGGATTTTAGTGATTGCCATATCTTTTCAGGGACAGTCTTCAAGCAGTCCAACATGTCGAACCAAGAGACCGGTTCGATGGCATCTCAGTCCAGCTCCGCACTATCCATATCAAATCATCCACCTGAAAGACTGCCCGGGCCATATCTTCTCCACGAGCTCGTTGCGCAACACTCAAAACTTGGTCTTCCTTCTGTTTCCTCTCTTTGTCATCTCGGCCATTTGTCTGAAGTATCCTACTCAGAACTGCACCAAGCTGCAGACCGACTAGCTACTAAGGTAGTTGCCTCGCGCGGCTTGTCTCCTCAGAGCGAGTTTATCGTCCCCGTCCTGATTCCACAGAGCACACAACTGTACATCGCCCTGTTAGCCATCTTGAAAGCTGGCGGCGCCTTTTGTCCCCTGAATCTCGACGCACCACCCGAGAGAATCAAGTTCATATTGCAGGATGTTGGTGCTAGGGTTGTGCTGACGACACCGGACCTGGCCCCCAAATTCGCTGGGGATGGGCTCGGTGTCTCTCTGATCACTTTGACGGACACCAACAATGTTTTTGACTTGGTCACGGATTTCTCAGTCGCTGAGGAAGAAACACCTACAATCAAGCCCCTAGAGCCCCAGAGTTTGGCATATGTCATGTACACATCAGGCTCTACAGGAACTCCCAAGGGAGTAGGCGTTACTCACGATGCCGCAACGCAAAGTCTACTCGCTCACGACCGCCATATTCCAGAGTTTGAGAGGTTCTTGCAATTTGCCTCGCCAACTTTCGACGTGTCTGTCTTCGAAATATTCTTTCCCTTGTTTCGAGGCTGTACGTTGGTGACCTGTGACAGGTCTAAGATGCTGGATGACCTCCCGGGTGTCATGACAGCAATGCGTGTTGACGCATGCGAGCTGACACCCACCGTTGCTGGAAGCCTCCTTCGAACCAGAGCAAGCGTACCCTCGCTGAAGCTGCTGCTCACGATCGGAGAAATGTTGACGCCTCGGGTTGTGAAAGAGTTCGGAGGAGACTCAACTTCACCGAGTATACTTTGGGGAATGTATGGACCGACAGAAGCAGCTATTCACTGGTCAGCAGCCCGTCGTATCACTTTTGGTTCTTTGACTGATGCTTCGCTAGTACATTACAAACTGCTTTCTCGGCAGATTCATCGCCCCGCGTAATAGGAGTTCCGTTCGATACGGTTTCATGTTTCGTCATTGAGATACCGCCTGACGACTCTAGCTTTTCTTTCACCGTATCACCAATCGGCCAAATTGGCGAGTTGGTGGTGGGTGGCCATCAGCTTGCAAGGAACTATCTGAACCGGCCCGAACAAACTGATGCGGCCTTCATAGACTCTCCCTACGGCCGTCTATATCGCACAGGAGACAAAGCTCGCATGCAATCAGATGGCACACTCGAGTGTTTTGGCCGGATTTCTGACGATCAAGTCAAGCTCCGTGGCCAGCGAATCGAGCTTGGTGAGGTTGAGCAGGCAGCCATACGAGACTCACAATGCCGTGACGCTATTGCCATGGTTGTCGACAACATCCTGGTTATCTGTTGTGTTCTCGAAGTCAAAGACTCATCTAAGGAATTGGCCTTTGAATCGATTCTGCAAACTTGCAGGCAATGGCTCCCGACGTTTATGATCCCTGGAGATGTGATCATCATCAACGAGTTTCCGCGGCTGGCTTCGGGCAAGATTGATCGCCATCAGATGAGGCGTCAGTACCAAGCCAACAAGAACACCAACACAACTGTGACGCAGAACGACCTGGGTCCTCTGGAAAAAAAGATCATGTCAGCGATTTCGGATTTTGTCGGGTCTCCCGTGACTCTTCTGGATGTTCTGTCAACACATGGCATTGATTCCCTCCAGGCAATTCAACTAGCGTCGGGCTGCGGAAGGAAGGTCTCCAAACATCTCCACTTGATGTGGTCAGCTCTAGGACAATCTCCACTTTGTGTACTAAAGTCCGAGCTGTGGACAATACGACTCCAAGACAGCATCATATCAAGCAGCCGCCGGCTGTGGACCAGATTTTGGCATCGAACGTCACCCTTCAAAGTATGGAGTCCCAGATCGAAGGATTTGACTGGGGTACCCGGCTCCAAAGTTCTATGCGGTTTGAGACATCCGCCAACATCAGTGCGTACAAAAATCTGCTCGAATTGGAATTTCCGGCTTCATGCTCTCTCGGGAAAATAAGAAATTGCATGAAACAAATGGTGCGGCAAAACGACATTCTCCGATCGGGTTTTGTTGAGACTGGGGGTAGCTTTGTGCGTGTGATATTCAAATCACTCCCAAAGTCCCATATCCAGACCGTAGATCAGTTTACGTTGTC
This sequence comes from Verticillium alfalfae VaMs.102, assembly GCF_000150825.1. Classification (NCBI taxonomy): domain Eukaryota; kingdom Fungi; phylum Ascomycota; class Sordariomycetes; order Glomerellales; family Plectosphaerellaceae; genus Verticillium; species Verticillium alfalfae. The sequence continues at coordinate 62,677 of NW_003315021.1, forward strand.
CGCGCAACGGACTGCGGATGACTATGAGAGAATCTGGCTTCGCCCTTTCCAGGCGCAGGTTGCAACCTCCACGGCCGGAGCTCCCCCACGCCTTCTCCTGCGTATGCATCACGCCATTTACGACGGCTGGACCGTCGACCTCATGATTCAAGACTTGTCATCCATTCTTGCCGGTCAAGAAGCAGGACTTCGACCTCAATTCGGACAAGTAACAGCATTCATCAACTCGACTCCGCTGATAGACCTGGATATTTCTAGAGCATTTTGGGCAGAGCAGCTGTTTGACTGGCAAAAGCCAAGTTTCCCACGCCTCATGAGCCGACCACCTGATTCCTCAGAGCCTCAATCAATGTCGCGTACGCTGACGTTGTCGGAAGGGGACCTGAGAGAAGCGGCCAAGAAGCTCGGCTTTCATTGCCAGGTATTTTTCCAAGCTGCTATATCGTTGATCTGGGGCGCAATACTGGGAACCTCGGACGTCGTCATTGGTTGCGTCTCATCAGGCAGGACTCTCCCCGTCGAAGGCATTGAGGATGTCATGGGGCCCTGCATATCTACATTGCCTTTACGAACTGACCTCAAGGCTCTAAGAACTGTTGAGGATCTGCTAAGGAACACGCAAAGGACGAATCGAAGATCTCTGCGGCACGGCATTTTGCCCTTGTCCGAAATTTGCAGGGCTGCCAGTATACAACCTGGTGATGGCTTGTATGATGTACTCTTTGTCTATCAACAATCGCTCACTAGTCACCTACGACACGCATCTCCGATTCGAGAAATATCTCACCGCGACTTCCTAGAGACAAAAGTCTTGATCGAGATCGAACCTGTCCTGGGCAGTTTCAAGTGCCATATCACATATCATGCTGACGCCATGTCCCATGATTTCGCAACTCTCTTCCTCGACCAGATCGACTGCATGACTCGGACTCTCCACGTCAATCCAACCGCGCTGTTACATGATGTCTCGCAGTGCATGCCGCCTGCCCTGGCATCTATCTACAACTTAGAACCAGTGACATTGGCAGATAGCCCTGACCTAGCGACATGCTTCGAACGTTCAGCATCGGCGGCGCCTGATGCACAAGCGATTTGCTTTGCCAAATCCATCACCCCATCAAGCCTTGATTGCGTAACCATGTCTTACCAGGAGCTCAATGACCTGTCGAATCGTATTGCATGGTACTTGCGTAGTCAGGGAGTACTCGAAGGCGACACAGTCGCCATCGTGATGGAGAAGTCGGTCTTGCTTTATGCCACGATCCTGGGGACTTTGAAGGCTGGGGCTGCCTACTTGCCTCTTCTGCCTTCCACACCGGCCAGCAGACTGCAATTAATTCTTTCTCAGGCCTCGACTACTGTCTGTTTGGTCGATCAGCAGGCTATTGATTTAGTGGTAGCCTTCGTGGGCTGCCCGCTCTATGACATGCAGTCGACGCCACTGTCAAAATTTCCCACACATAACCCGCCTCGACAAGTTCAGTCCTCTCGTCCGGCATATGTCATTTACACCTCTGGGACGACCGGTGTTCCTAAAGGTATTGTGGTGACCCAGCTTAATATCACAAGCAATCTTGATGTTCTATCCCGTATATACCCCCACGACATGACAAGTCGCTTTCTGCAACTCTGTTCCCAAGCGTTCGATGTCTCGGTGTCTGAGATATTTTTTGCGTGGAAAACAGGTGCCTGCTTGTGCGCGGGTTCGAACGACACTCTCTTCGCAGATCTGGAGCAATCCATACGCTCACTTGGCTGCACACATCTCAGCTTGACACCCACTGTGGCGTCGCTCATTAGCCCATCCCACGTTCCGAAGGTTCGGTTTCTGGTCACCGCCGGCGAACCAATGACTTCAGCTGTTTCGGAGTCATGGGGCGAGTACCTCTACCAAGGTAAAACATGAAGCGGCAGCCCCTCACAACTCAACTAACAAGTGACAGGCTACGGTCCAGCTGAGACAACGAATATTTGCACAGTCAAGAAAATGACACAAGGCGACTACATTAACCACCTCGGGTTTGCATTTGAAAATGTCTCTGCTTTTGTCCTTTCAACAGATTCGATGTCAAGCGTTCCCCGTGGGTGCTTCGGCGAGTTCTGTTTTGGCGGCGATCAAGTTGCACAGGGTTACATTGATCTCCCTGAGACCACTAGCTCGAAGTTCGTCAACCACCCCGAGTTCGGCCGCATCTATCGCTCTGGAGACATGGGTCGGATGCTACCTGACGGGTCCTGCTCGTGACGGGGCGTCTGGACGGCCAGGTGAAATTAAGGGGCCAACGCATCGAAACCGGAGAAATCGACAGTATTGTGACAGCAGCCACGGAAGTTCTCTCGTGTACGTCACTGATCCTGCAGCCTACTGGATCGAGCAGCGAACAGCTCGTTTCTTTCTACACACCAGCAGCCCACACGAATGTAGGGAACGTGTTACTTGATTTCCGAGGTGAGCTCGCAGCCCTTAACCAGCAGCTCTTCATGCAACTATCGTCGCGACTCTCACGATACATGGTGCCGTCGTACCTGATCCCTCTGGGCACTATACCTCAGACTCCCAGCGGCAAGGTTGATAAGGTGGTGTTGCGCAGCCTCTTCAACGGACTCACCCGAAATCAACTCAGTCTCGTCTCCAGCAACCAAGGGCCTGAGACCGATGAAGATGAGTGGTCTGACAGCGAAAGACTAGTAGCTGAGGTGATTGCAGAAAGTCTGAACGCACCACGTGACATGGTCTCCCGCTGGCAACCGTTAGCAACGATCGGTCTCGACTCCATCTCGGCCATTTCTGTGGCAAGGTTACTTGGTGACGCGGTCAACCGACGCATCCCAATCTCACACATCCTACAGAACCCCTATGTTGCCCTCTTAGCTCGGCTTGCGACAGAGAACGCGCCAGATGGACGTCTCGTTAAGGACGTGGTGACTGACTCGCCATTTTTTCCCCAAGACATAAGGGAGCTCATTACCACGCAATTCGCTGAACACGAGCACGCTATCCAGGAGGTTCTACCTTGTACACCCTTGCAGGAAGCAATGCTATCAGCTGCTGGTGCTTCCTCGTACTCCAATCAGCTAGTCTTACGACTGGTTGCCTCCTCGCCAGAGATGAAAAGCCACTGGCAAACCTTGATTGATCGCCATGGTATTCTGAGGACGTGCTTCGTCACGACTACGGATGCCCAGTACGCTATTGCCCAGGTAGTCCTGCAAAGATGGGAGGTCCCGCTGAGGACTTTGAGGCACTCGAGCCTTGAAGACGCTGTAGAAAACTGTAGAAGACGAGTTCCTTTCGCTCTCGACTCACAACAACCGCCCTATGGCTTAGATCTCCTCGATATCGACAACACCTTTTTCTTGGTCTTCACCTGCCACCATGCACTTTATGACGGAGAGTCCATGAACGTTCTTCTTCAGGAGATAGAGCAGCTTGTTCGAGGAGAGGGCTTGCCACCGCCCATACCATACATGCCCGTGATACGACAGATGCTGTCACAACAACGAAGCAGCGAAGGCTTTTGGAAAGAAATGTTTAACGGATTCGTCGGAGGTAGGCAAGAAGCTTTCATCAGCCGCCAGCAAGCGTTGCCTCTGGGTTTCACGTCAACGCCACCCCAACCTCAAACGTACACTTCGCAGCTCAGGCTAGGCTTAACCGCCTGGCAAAAGGTTGCCCGGGACACCAACACATCAATATTAGCTCTTGGACAGGCTACCTGGGCCATCTTGCTTGGTATCGTGTCTGATCAGGATGACGTGTGCTTTGGAAACGTCATGAGTGGCCGCACTCTGCCTGTGAGCGGTATTGAACGACTGGTTGCGCCATGCTTTAACACGGTGCCCATTCGCATCGGAACCATCCGACGCATGCAGGTGACGGAGTTGCTAACAAAACTGCATGTGCTCAACTCAAAACTCCTCGATCACCAGTTCACCTCTTTACGGTCTATTCAAAAACTTGTGTCTCGGCCTGGTCGGAGCCTCTTCGACACTATGCTTCTGTTGCAACCCCCCAAGAAAGAGCTCGACAGCGCGATCTGGGAGGTTGCTGAGGATACCGGAGGCATGGATGTGAGGATTGTCTATAAGGTTGTTGTGATCTGGACTAACAAAAGTCACAGGTTCCGCTGCTTTGTGAGTTGATTCCAAATGCACACACCGATAGCGTAGAGTTGAGTCTCCACACCAATAGGTGAGTTACTTATCTCCTTGACTGTCGTTCGCTGTACTGACCAGCCAAGTGCCACGTTGGATCCTTGCATAGCATCATCAATGTCACAAGCTTTCTCGTACATCCTCTGCCACATTGCACGACATCATGCTACTGTTGTTCCCACCAAAGACGACCTGCCAGAAGATATTCGCAGCAGCATAGCAAACGCGTCCCACGAGTCGCCCCAAAACAACCTCGACCAACAAGAAAGTGGCGTCTCTGGTACAATCCACTCTGCAACTGTGCATGAAGAGCCTTGGAGCGAGCTGGAGAAAATCGTCCGCGACATCCTTTCAAAGCTCTCAGGCGTGCCACTGAGCCAAATCGGCCTCCAGACAACCATATTCCAGCTTGGTCTGGACAGTATCAACGCTGTTCAGATCGCCGCCCTCCTGAGAAATCAGAATCACACTGTCTCGACTTTTGACGTTGTCGACTGTCCTTCTTGCGCAAGCCTTGCTCAGCGAATCGCTCATCGAGTCGGGGATCAAAGCCAAGTACCCTTGATGTATGACGTGAATGCATTCCAACAAACAATCGCGTCGACCGTTGCGGTCCAGCTTCACACGGAACCGGAGGCAGTTTTCCCATGCACTCCGGTGCAATGTGGCATGCTGAAGGACTTTATCGAATCTGACGGGGTCGATTATCTCAATTACCTGGCGTTAGAACTCGACCAACATCTCAGCCCTGAAGAGGTGGAGAACGCCTGGAGAAAGCTTGTTCAAGCTCACACGATTTTGCGCACTGGGTTCGTGCCCGCAAACCATGCCGATGCTCCCTTTGCTATGGTGCAGCATTCCTTTGCAGCACATCTTGTGGCCAAGAGCGTGAAATTTTCGGACACGACTTTCGATGCGCAGGTTTGGAAGGCCCAAAGCTCTCAACAAGTGCTCAATGCCTTGGAACAACCGCCGTGGCGGGTAGCTCTGGCAACGCAAGGCGGCACAACGATATTGCATCTACTAATACACCATGCGCTGTATGATGCCTATTCTCTTCGCAGGCTGTTGGGAGATTTTGGTTCCATCTTGAATGGCTCTTCACCTCCAACCCCGACTGGCTCTACCCGAGACGTGGTTTCTGCAATCCTTGGATCTGCCCTGGCAAACGAGTCGTCGAAAGCTTTCTGGCAAGCAAAGTCATCTCAAACCATCATCAATAGGTTCCCAACAATGACTCCTCTGATTGAACCATCCTCGGCCACATACACGGAGACGTGCCGTTCGCGACTAGATTTTGCCACACTTCAAAGCCGAGCCAGCAGGGCCGACGTAACAATACAGGCCCTGCTCCAGGCTGCGTGGACTCGACTGCTCTCTGCCTATGTTGGCGAGCAAACGCTTGTATTTGGAGTTGTGCTTTCGGGCCGCACTTTACCAATGACAGATGATGCAGTGTTCCCATGCATCACAACAGTACCCGTCATCTCTCACAACCGAGCGTCCAACACAGAGCTTCTGTCTCAAATGATGCAATATAGCATCGAATTATCGGCCCACCAGCATGCACCTCTTTCTCAAATACAGCAATGGCTCGGTCACCCAGGCACCCCCCTATTTGACACTCTGGTCGTGTATCAGAAGACTGCAAACGGCCCGTCACCGGCCCAGAAGCTGCCGTGGCGTCAGCTCAGTGACGAGGGTAAGCTTGACTACGCTGTCTCCTTGGAGATCGAGCCGTCAAACGACGGGTATATCAGTCTCCATCTATCGTCTCATACAGGTGTACTTCCGCGGGAACAGGCGTCAATTTCCCTACGTCAATTCGATGCCATTCTAGCTGATCTTGCTACCAACCCACAAGGCCAAGAAGCTGAAATCTGGCATGATGATGCTGAATTGACATCTATTCTGCCGCCGCGCGACATTGAGATATACTCTGAGGTCGCATTTCTTCACCATTTTGTCGAAGAGACGGCTAAAAAATACCCTGACAGGACTGCTCTCGAATTCGTTACTGCCTTTACTGGGGAAAGCCCGGAGAGTCACAGCGTCACCTTTAAAGAGCTGGATGAGATGGGCAATCGCGTCGCCAACACATTGGCTCAACATGTTGCCAGGCGCGGTATCGTTGCGGTGCACTTTGACAAGTGCCCAGAAGCCTTTTTCGCCATCTTGGGCATCTTGAAAGCAGGCTGTTCGTTCCTAGCGCTTGACCCCTCGGCTCCGAAGGCGAGGAAAGAATTCGTCCTCAGAGACTCAGGAGCCGTAGCACTCTTGGCCCGCGATGCTCTGGACTTTCAGCCGGCGCAAATTGTCGTCGACATCAAAGAGAGCAAGCTCTACGCTGCCAGCGCAGAACCCTGCCAATTGGGCCACGATTTGTCAAAGGATGACACTTGCTACTGCCTCTACACTTCGGGAACAACGGGTACACCGAAAGGTTGTGAGATAACGCATGAGAATGCAGTCCAAGCAATGAGGGCGTTCCAGCGTCTATTTTCTGGTCATTGGGACGAAGAATCGAGGTGGCTGCAATTCGCTTCGTTCCATTTCGATGTGTCTGTTTTGGAGCAATATTGGAGTTGGTCAGTCGCCATGCCCTTGGTCGTTGTTCCTCGAGATATCATTCTCGACGACATTGCGGCGACGATACGACGCCTTCGCATCACACATTTGGATCTCACGCCTAGCCTTGCTCGACTTCTCGACCCGAAGGATGTCCCAACACTCTGCAGGGGCGTCTTCATCACGGGTGGCGAGGCGCTGAAACAGGAGATTCTCGACACCTGGGGCCCTCGGGGAGTCATCTACAACGCATATGGCCCCACAGAGGCCACGATTGGCGTAACCATGTATCAGCGCGTGCCACAGAATGGTCGCGCATCCAACATTGGGCGCCAGTTCGACAATGTTGGCACCTACGTCTTTGAGCCTGGAACTGAAAAGCCGGTCTTGAGAGGTGCCGTTGGTGAACTTTGCATTTCCGGAAAGTTGGTCGGCAAGGGCTACCTTAACCGCCCGGAGCTCACTGCCGAACGCTTCCCAGTCCTTGAGCATTTTCAGGAGAAGATCTACCGCACAGGAGATCTAGTTCGGGTCATGTATGACGGGTGCTTCGAGTTCCTTGGTCGTGCTGATGACCAGGTCAAGCTACGCGGACAGCGTCTGGAGATTGGAGAGATCAACCACGCCATCCGCACAGGTGTTGCCGCAGTCAAAGACGTCGTCACTCTTGTAACCAAGCATCCAAAAGTGGACAAAGATCTTCTGGTGACCTTCGTCACATCAAGCGAAGCAGCAACATCAATTGGCGAACTTCATGTGCTGGCGGAGGGAAACCTTCAAGCTCAGACAGGCAGTTCTGAAGGCATGCCGTCACAGACTCCCTGGCTACATGGTGCCGTCCTACGTCCTCGAGGTTCCTTTCATTCCTCTTTCCATCAATAACAAGGCGGAATTGAAGATCCTGCGGCACCTATTCTCCTCGTTGACACCGGAACTACTGCTGCACGTCTCTGCCCCTGCTCCCTCACAGGAAGCCCTAGCTACTACAAAGACTCAGAAGATGGTGCTGAGAGCTGTGTCAGAGTTCTCTGGCGTTTCTGCTAGCGAGCTTTCTTTGAACAGTAACCTGTTCGACCTCGGTATCGATTCGATCTCGTGTCTTCGACTCTCACGACTTTTAAAACACGACGGTCTGCGCACTGCAGGCCCGGCGTTGATACTCAAGAACCCGTTCCTCGGCGACCTCGCCGAAGCCCTCAATGAACCTTATGACCACGAGTTTCTGAGCGCCGTTAGGGAAGCTCGACAGCAGATTCATGCGTTTAGCCACCGCTTCAGACACGAGGTTCGGCAGAAACTCTTACTTCCAGCAGGGGTTTCTGTTGACTACATTGCCCCGTGCACTCCTCTGCAGGAAGGCATGCTGTCTCGGACATTTACACAAAGAGAAGAGTCGTACTTTGTTTCATTCCAACTCAAACTGAGTGATAACCTCATGGCAAGCAGGTTGCAAGAGTCTTGGGATAAGCTCGTTGCCCTACATCCGATTCTGCGGACTCGATTTGTTCCAACCTCGGGAGGGTTCGCTCAAGTGGCTCTTTCCCCCACGCAGATTCCGTGGAAAAGTCACACAGTCGACCAAAATGGAGTTAAGCTGCTCCTCCAGGATGCGCGCTCGTCCTGGATCAAGAATAACCAAGACAGCATCTTGGAGCCGATGGAATGCCTCCTAGTCAATTCCGAAGGAAATAGACTGCTGGTAGTGCACATTTTCCATGCTCTTTACGACGGAATCAGTTTCGAGTCCATGTTGCAGTGGCTAGCTGATGATATATCGCTGAAGTCTCATGCTCAGCGACCGGCTTTCTTGGACACCCTGTCATATGGGCCTCTGCAAAACTTCGACCACAGCCGGTCCTTCTGGTCAGAGCATCTCAGCTCATGCACTTTTGAGCCTCTGCCACGGACAGTTGCCGATGAAGCACCAGGTCTTCGCTCCGCCCGTCGGCTTTACAACGTTGAGAGACTCAGGGAGACAAGCCAAGCACTGAACATCACCTTACAGTCCGCTGTCTTGTCCTTATGGTCTGGCACCTTTGGCAAATACTTCTCTCCAAAAGCTGCGATGGGAGTCATCGTTTCAGGGCGCGCTCTTGACACAGAAAATGTTGAGGATGTGATAGGGCCCCTTTTCAACACCTTGCCTTTCTACCCAGACGTCGCCACGAACAATACGCTACAGAAGCTGGCGCAGAGGTGCCATGACTTCAACGTTTCAACCTTGCCCTTTCAGCACACGGCGTTGCGAAACATCCAGAAATGGTGCAGCGGAGGTCATCCTATTTTCGACAATCTTTTCGTCTACCAAAACGACGTGCCTTCGGCCAATAACGCGGAGCCATTCTGGACGGTAGAAGACAGCTTCATGGCCAACGACTACCCGCTCGCCTTTGAGGCGACTGCCAAGGGAGATGCTGACCTTCAGGTCCAAATTGTTGTCCGCCAAGACGTGGCAACTGAGGCTGACATCCAACGAATCTTGGAAGACTTTGAAGAGGCGATGTTTGCTTTGTCTACCGGAAGAGCGGGCACGTTGCGCAACCAAGCATTTGCACTGACCTCTCAAGAAAGCTCAGCGGGCGCTTCACCATTGACTACTCGAAGCGCTAGCACCGATTCCGCGGGACATTCAACAGACGTCAGCGCTCCGGAGTTCACCGTATCAAACTTTGGGTGGACAGAGGCAACACTCGCGATTAGGCTCGAGATATCGAAGTTGGCCCAAATCCCGGTCGAAAGCGTCTCCGAGTGCAACTCATTGCTTGAATTGGGCTTGGACAGCATTGACATAGTCAGCCTGTCAACTAGGCTCAAGCAAAAAGGTATCGACATTTCCATGTCTCAACTGTTACGAGCCCAAACCATCGAGAGCATGGAGAAGGTTATAGGACGTCAGTTGCTGAGCGACAGAGGAGAAAAGTCAGACTCAACATTCAATGCACTGTTGCTGCAGCTTCGCGAAGCAGTCGTAGCAACTGGGTACGACATGGAAACGGTCGACCACGTTCTGCCGCCAACGCCCCTTCAAGAATCCATGGTAGCCGACATGATAGACTCAGAATTTGAGCGATACTTCAACCACGACGTGATGGAAATTTCCAAGGGTACTATCGTGGAGTCACTAGTAGACGCTTGGCTCGAGGTTATCTCACAGTCACCAATACTGCGAACGGTCTTCTTACAAGTCGACGACCCACGGCTCGAACAGACATTTTGCCAGATTGTTCTGGCTCACCACTTGCCCTCTATCCAACACATCCAGGTCCAAGGCGAACAAGAAATCGAGGGAATCTGTGCAGCACATCGCCAAAATGCAAGGAAAGCAAGGGGTGCTTCACAATTGCTCCAGTTGACGATCGCGCACGTCGGTGATCGGAGTTATGTCGTTTTCAGCATTGCCCACGCTCTTTACGATGGATGGTCATTGGCTCTTCTTCATCACGACGTCGATTCGGCTTACCACAATATGCTGGAGCAACGCGCGTCTCCACGAAATATGTTGCAGAGCTTGCTGCAGTCACCGACTGACAAAAGCCAACGATTCTGGTCCCAATATCTAGCTGGTGCTCCCCCTTCACTTTTTCCAGAGAGTACGACGACCCCCACCGGCTCTGTACATCATGATGAGTCCATGTCAAGCTTGAGTTCTGGAGAAGTCTTGGCATTCTGCAAAAGAAACTCGATCACCTTGCAAGTCCTTGGTCAAGCCTGTTGGTCAACTGTTCTTGCCACACGAGTCAATGCTCTGGATGTTTCATTCGGTGTTGTCCTGTCTGGGCGCGACACAGAGGAGGCCCAGAAGCTCATGTTCCCTACGATGAATACCGTAGCGCTTCGGTGCGTTCTTCACGGCTCGGCCAGGTCATTCTTGCGTTACCTTCAGGACACCATGTCGGACATTTATGAATACCAAACGTTCCCGCTCCGGAAAGCACAGCTTGCTGGCAAGCAAACACCTGGAGGCCTTTTCAATACACTTTTCCTCCTCCAGCGGCAGCCAGACCTCGGCGAATACCGCACGAAAAAGGACGGGCTTACCAAGTCGGTCCAAACCTTAGCCGCGACTAACTTTGCGGTATGTGTAGAGTTGGAAGCAACAGAGGACCATCTTATTTGGCGCGTTGCTGGCAAAGGTGCGTCCACGTCCGAGTACGATGTCAAGGAGCTTCTGGAGCATCTCGACAAGGCAATGAACCACTTTGTGCAGAGACCAGAGAGCAGCCTCCTACAGTTCGAAGGCGACTGCACTTCAATTTGCAACCTTGGAGCTTTCGTATCCAATTCGCAAACCACAATGCTAGATAGCGGCAAGGGCAATGGAAACGCGATGACCCCCGAGGACCCCGAATCTCAAGTCGAGTCGACCATTCGTCAGATTCTATCAGAGGTTTCCGGAATACCGTACGAGTCCATATCGAGGAACATCACCGCTTACCACCTGGGCCTCGACTCTATCAGTCTTATCAAGGTATCCTCAATACTAAAGAAGAAGGACATCATGCTCGGCGTGCATGCCCTCCTGACGGCGTCGTCTCTCAGTCACATGGCAAAGGTAGCAGGAAATGCTCCAAAGGCACTTTCCGCAGAGGTGCAAGGGGCCTGCTTGATTCCCGACAAGATTAAATTCGAGCAGGTACAGAGCCTGGCAGGTTTTGCAGAATTCCAGGTCGAAGACATTCTGCCGGCGGTGCCAATGCAAGTCTACATGATGACTGCATGGCAAAACTCCCAAGGCCGTGTTTTTTATCCGGCGTTCCGCTATCGATTGGACGAGTCGGTGTCCCTGAATGCTGTACAAAAGGCGTGGGCAGACCTCACAGCGACGGAGACGCTTCTCCGTACTTGTCTCGTTGCAACAGGCGATTGGGACATGCCGTTCCTGCAAATCGTGCTAGCTCCAAGCGTTACAGGACCTCACTCGCAGATCTCGCTTCTCGGCAGTGGCTCGGAAAAAGAAGTGACGGGCGAGTGCTGGCCAAAAGTCAGAATGACCGCGGAACAGCGTGCGGACGGCGCGTGGGAGCTGACTCTCAATATACACCATGCGCTCTACGATGGCATCACCCTCCCCAGCATCCTGAACAAACTGAGACAAAATATCGTCAATTACAGCAAGAAAGATGAACATGAGAACCCTTCGTGTCGGTCATGGAGGTCATTTATTGCCCGCCACCAGTCTCCGGGCATCATCGATGAACGTAAGGCTTTTTGGACGAAATACCTAGCAGATGACGACAATCCTGCACCTCCACCTCCGCAGATGCATGATTCCGTAGGAGACAGAACTGCCTACCTCCGGCGATCCGCCGTCTCGGGCATGGGCACAAAGAGCACTGCATGCGCCAGCAATGGAGTTGGGCTACCAGCACTCATGTTCGCTGCAATTGCACGAAGCCTGCACGCAAGAAGAGTTCCGAGTAGCGAGCCTGTCATATTTGGCATCTACTACAGCAACCGAGCAGAAGAGGACAATCCGTCAACGGAGCTTTACCCAACGCTGAATCTGCTGCCGTTGAAGGTCATGGTCCAAGAGAAGACGGGGCTCATGGAGTTGGCGCAGAACGTTCAACAAGACCTACACCGTATCACATCCTTGACTAACTCGACCGTGGGGCTGTGGGAGATCAAGGAATGGACAGGCGTTGCAGTCGACGTTTTCGTTAATTTTCTCAACCTGCCCAAAGGGCAAGAAACCCCCAACGTTTTCCATGAGGTCGTGGATGATCGTCTCTTCAATGGAGTTGACAGGCCTACCTCACGGGCCAGTCCGGACCCTTCAAACTTTGACGCCCCTTGGTTGAGCAAAAACCCGGTTCGGGGTGCGTTCCCGGTACGTCTGCTTCCAATCCTGAACATGTCTAGTGGCTTACTGATAAAACCAGGCTGCGATGGATATCGAGGCTGCTGTGAACGGGGATGCATTGGACATAGGCGTATTCGGCTCTGTCGCAAGAACGACGATAGAAGAGGCCCAGGCTTTGGTTGATGGCATCGCGGAATGTTTGAGCATGTTCAAAGCGTAGGAGAGAGTATTGGAATAGATTGATATCTTGCCCACAGCACAGTGCTATCGTTGTCACCAGGATGAGCACAAGATTGGTGACGCTTCTGTGCTTAGATGTAAGTGTTATCTGTTGGACGAGGTCAAGTGTGAACGAAAGGTCTGTATTGGGAAGCTATTCTGCTGGGCAGGAGGGTGCCTGAAACTACCTAATCTATGAGAGGCACCAGGGCACAGGCCACCTGGCACCAGGTGAGTTGACCAAGTGAATGGCACCACCAACATTATCAAGTGCAGTGCAGATACTTAGAAGTTGAATTCGAGGGCTCATCGACACGCTTCCTTTCTGACTGACACGATACACGATTCTCGCCTGGAGCCGGCAAAACAAGATTACATCCGGTTGTAAAAGGCTAAGAAACCAGGGCTGCTAGCTCTTCGCAATGCAGTGATTGGGTGGCTTTTCATGCAAAAGCAAAGAGCGAGACGTGCACTCCCTGCGTCCGCGCCGCAAGCACCAAGACCGCAACGTGCTGGAGAAATTTGCGCCGAGTCAAAGTCAGAGCTGTTGGTGGTCTTGTCAGGGGCGGAAGTCCGCCTAACATGTTAGACCATCTCGGTTATCGGCATTGCACGGGGCTTCTATTCTGGCTCCGAGATGAAGTGGCGTCGGCGTAAGGACTTGGAGCGACATGTATGGTCAAATCTCGACAATAAAGGGTGACGAGAGGTAACGTATGGCAGGTATGTGTGCATCGGTCAGATACCTATTGAACTGGCAGATTTGCTGAGTACCCAATTTCTGTATCGGATCTTTCTTGCCTACAACTCGGCTCAAGCCATCCCTTTCATGTGATCCCGACAAGCAAGACGTTCGACATCATGGCCATCATGTCTCTCAGGCTCTTTACCTCAGCCATCTTGCTTGTTGCACCAGTCCTGGCCAAGACAGACCTGGCAGGCTGCACGCATTCCGACTCGGTTGTCACGCCGGCTGGCGGCTCCCCATACGCTACACGGATCTGGTTCGTCGAGGATACCGGCGAGATCTGCGAGTTCCTGGATTGCGGAGGCGGCCGCGCGCCGCCCAAGACGACAGTACCCGGGTGCGGTTCGTATGAGGGCACCGACACTTACAGCCCGCGCTTCCTCGCCCCTAGAACGACATCAATCGCGGTCGCAAGCACGTCTGAGGCCATCCCTGAAGCTCCCAATACCGATGCACCCTCTCTGGAACCGATGCCGAGTGGCTCAGCGGAAGCTGATAGCCTTTCTACTTCTCATATTGTATCGACCGAAGAGGCCCTGGCGTCGACCCAGTCATCAGAGGCATCTCAGGTGCTCTCGGGGCCCCAGACATCTACAGCCATTGTTACGACTGCGACGAAGACTTCAACGTCGGAAACTACCAGCGAAAGCGAAGGAACGGGGGCAAGCAGCCAGGTGTCCGCCACGGAGACGCCCAACGCGGCCAATGCCGGAAACAAGGGGATGATTGGGCTCCTTGCTGGAGCTGCCATGGGCGCAGTCCTGCTGTAAACGAATGATGTCCGCAAGAACCAAAAAATCTCAGGCCAGAGTCTCGTCGAACCTTGCAGAGATCGGAGTGTCCACTGCCAGTGTGCCACGGGTAGCTTTGCCGCTAGATGAAGGACTCGCAATTATCTGTACATGGCAACCACCCAAATTGTAACAGTAATAGATTGACGGCTGTCAAATGATGTTGCCGCTGGTGTATTGAGATGGGCGGGTGACTTGAACTAGATGTGATGACTCAGCATGCGATAAGATCACGGAAGATCCGAAGAACCGGACAGCCGAAAAAAATCCTCGCCTGGCTGAGGTGCCCCATAATCGCAATCATCACTAGGCGAAGATGCTCCGTCACTGTACACGCGCTCCGCAACCGACACCACCCACGGCTTCACCATCACATCACCCTCCTGACGGCTTCTCATCGCTCGTTACTGCTCGACCCATCTCTCAAAGAAAATAACCCCTCGGCATATCACAGCCATGGATCACACACGCGACCCCTGCCCCTGGGTCATCCTCAACGACTTCGGCGGCGCCTTCTGCATGGGAGTATGTCCCCCTTTCTCAAAAACTGCATCTCTACCTGCGATCCTCTGATGCAGGATTGATGCGCCATCCAAATAGTTGTGTTCGCTGCCGTCGTGAAGCCCCGAGACTGACGTGTTTTCTTCCAGGCTATCGGCGGTACGATATGGCACGGCATCAAGGGCTTCCGAAACTCCCCTTACGGTGAGCGGCGTGTTGGTGCCATCACGGCCATCAAGATGCGCGCTCCCGTCCTCGGTGGCAACTTTGGCGTCTTTGGCGGCCTCTTCTCTACGTTTGATTGCGCCGTGAAGGGAATTCGTCAGAAGGAGGATCCCTGGAACGCCATCATCACCGGCTTCTTCACCGGCGGTGCGCTCGCCATCCGTGGTGGCTACAAGTCGGCGAGGAACGGTGCCATTGGTTGCGCTGTGCTCCTCGGTGTCATCGAGGGTGTCGGTATTGGCTTCCAAAAGCTGATGGCCGGAAGCACCAAGCTCGAGGTATTTCCTCTCGTGCTCTTTATCCGCGATTGGCGATGGCTGACTCTTTCCAGATGCCCCAACCTCCTCCCTCCCAGCAGGAAATGTCTCTTGCTTAAACTTGCTTCGAACACATTCACAAACCGAAAGATTTCTTGATTTTCAGCGATTCAGCGTGACGCCGCTGGCTCTGTTATGATACGACGGACCGACCGACGGACCGATCGACCAACCCACTCCTCTCCTCTTCCAGTCTGCCACCCGACCGGGGCTTGACTTTTGTGTTCACCAAACCACGAATCATAATCATCACTTGCATACCAGGCGGAGGGGTTCCATGTACAATATGTAGACAGACCTCTACGGGGGCAAAGGGCGGCAGAAAGCGGTTTGCGGGCCATTTATGGGAGGCCCTGCAGATGGCGCTGGCAGAGAAGTGGCGTCAGGCGCTCGTCTGCGCCGCGCCGTTGGCCACGAGCCGTGCGGCAGTACTCTTCCAAGCTCTCGAGGTGAGCTTGGGAGGGAATAGAACCACCATTACCACACGCTTTTGCTTGTTGCCTTTGCTATTGACCGAATCGCCACAGTTGTTCATCTCAATAGGTACCTTCTACAGCCGAGTCACCGCGCCAGACCTCCGCATGGCTCCTTCCATCGTCGTCAAGCCATGCCCGAAACATGCCGGCACAGTTGTAGTCCTGCAGAACCTCTGATCGCGTCTTGAGGACATCGCCCTGCGGCCCGCGCACAACAGTCAACTCGATCCCGATGATGCCGCCCTGCCCCTCGCCCGTGCGACCCCAACGATCACCTGCGCTCTTCTGCAGCTCACCCCTGGGGCCTGCAATAGCCGACAACGCCTTCGCGCTGGACTCCCGCTTCCACTGTGCACGAGACACCACGGAGTGCAACGCGGCAATTCGCAGAAACGAGTCCCCATTGCCGGTTCCAGACCCAGCGAAAGATCGAGTAACCGTCGTCGAGCCGCCGCTTCGAGTCGGAAGTGGCGTGTACATCAAAGATTGGGGGAGGCAGTCAGCCAACAGTCGCCGGAGCCCCGTCACTGATGCCAACACTGGACCCAAGACTGCCGAGAACGCCCCCGCACGCCCGAGTCTGGACGCGGTCGATCCGTGGCCACCTTCCCCGTC